>NC_079537.1:6627926-6733157 GCF_003711565.1 Takifugu flavidus | reverse complement strand
CCACCATGGCAGCATTTTAGCTAGCAAATAAATAAATTCACAAATCAAACACTGTGCTCACCCAAAACCCCACTCACGCAAGCTGACAATGTTTAATTTACAATCATTTTTCGATTAGGCTGAAAGTCTGTGTTATGTTGATTTATGCATTTTCCCCCACTTTGCTACCTCTTTGTGGATTCAAATCCTCTTACTGAAGGGCCCCAGAATGTGTCATCTGGAAAAAGCAAAATAGATCAGACCTGGAAATGAGCACACATGGCAGCTGAGCTTCTCTAATGAATTACTGTTATTCCTGGCTCTGTGTGGAATGTGGGTCAATGATATTAAATGTTAATAAGGTGCAAACTAAAATATTCACAACTGATGGTCAGTGATTATCTCAGCTGATGTGTGTTCTCCCACTCCCGCACGCAGACCGACGACGATGCGTTTGCGCATTTGGCCGCATTTAACAAAGATTCGGGGGTGGCCGGGCGAGCTTTAATTACGCTTTTGGAGGTTTTTTTGTGCTGAGCGTGGAAGCATTGAGTGGCTCACTGCACCCGCGCTCTAGCAAGTTAACACAGCTTCCTTTCATTTTTAATGTGATCTCAATTTAATGCCATCTCCAGTATTTTTGCGCGGCTGTGTCGAACAATTTAGAAAAAACCACCACTGTCAACCCCAACATAATAAACGACGGAAAACATTTGCTCACTTCCACTGAATTCAGCCCATGAATGGAGGACTTTTGACCAACTCAGGGCAGTGATGGTTGGGCAGGGAGGGCATGAACAGTGCTGGGCGTGTGCCTCGTCATCCACATCACGCTAATACTCAGGTCAAAGCTCAAAGGTCTAGTTTGGGCTTCCAGAAGACCATTCTAAGATGGATCTCTTGGGGACAAGCCCTTAGAGATGACCGAGCAGGGCTGGACAGCCCAGCACAGTGGACCCTATGAGGTCCACTGTGTTCACCTGTGATTCCAGTTTCCTTGGGGGAAACAGAAAACCGAGAGAGGCATTTAATACAGCTTAGACGGGCCACTAGTCCACACACAATTACTAACAATCCCACACTATCGAGGACATTTAGAGTCTCCAATCAACTGGGCTGGTCGCAGCATCCAAACGACTCTGATCTATATCCTTTGCTACAACTAACAAGTGAGTGAACTCCAGTTACCACAAGCATCTCCGTTGTTTCTTACCTTATCGTTGACCAACAACTCAATTGGATTGTTCCCCCATTCAATCAGGACTATCTCGTTGGCCTGTCCTGGCACACCATAGGAGAACGGTGTCCCTATGCCTGGACTGGCACTGGACTTGAGCCACATGCACACAGTGAAGGCGTACATCTCAGGGAGGCTCTTTTTGATGCGCCCGTAGAGGTAGTTGGTACGAAGAGGGAGGGACACCTTGAAATCCTCAGGTGATTTGAAAGCATTGTTACCTGTGGATGGACAACAAGATAATTTCTCAGTGAGGGAAATTCACTTCATTCTAGTTTACAGAAGATAGCTTTGTAGCTAGCATTTATATTGGTGTTCAGCATTCAGCATTTAAAATGTGAAATGGGGCATTCCAAACTGCCTGGGTTGCAAAATGGAGATGAACCTATTTATTCAGTGCTTTATACTGTATTAGGCTTCAAGCTCATGGATGAATAAAGGAAATCTAAATTTGAGGTCGGGTTGTCACCTGTGATACGCTAGCCTGCAGGACAGTATATAAAAAAGGGCTCCTGTTGTGCATGTATGGAATGTATGAAAACATTTACAGTCACAGTTGAGATCACAGTTGAGCTGCAATTACAGCACGACACGCATTAATATTAATAGAAATATAAAGTTTGTCTGACTCTGCTTGGAACGATATGACAGCCACCGGCTCATTAATACTGGAACAGACTGCTCGCCGCTGATAGCACGTTGAGTGGAAAAGGTGAGCCGACGTATCATAAACTAAAATGCACAACACAAAAAATGTGCACTGCTCTGACACTTCCATCAGGAGAGTGGATCGGTCGTCTGGTACTGTTGGTGGTTTTTTTTCCCACTTTCATTTGTGTGTTTATGCTGTACAACATCTGGGTCAAAGCCCCGGCAGCAGTACTAGAGCCTGTTCAAAGAATCCCATCCAGTTTGGGTCTGATTAGAGCGCACAAACACTGGAGTTAAATGGCTTTGCAGTATCTGAGCACGTTAGTCCCACTGTTCATTATGAGCAGTCGGAATACCGCGCTCACATTGTTTATAGCTATTTGAAGTGTTGTTTTATCCTGCTAGCACAGTACATCACTATTTAATGCATCGTGTAAATGTACCAACATGTTATTCAGTTGTCCCTGGCAACGCTAGATGGAATCTTGCCGCGATTGAATTCAACCAAACCTGCGAGCAGGCTTCTTTCTGCCACGAGAAAGAATCGACTCAACGCAAAAGAAGAGACGGGAGGAAGAACATCTTGTGAATAAAAGATATGTCACGTTCCTCTGCTCCTCTCTGACAAGTTCTCCTCTCCACTTTTGGAAGCTCATGGGGTGCGCTTGTGTTTTACCGTGAACCTGGATCAGGGAGGCAACCGGAGCAACTTACGAATTCATCCCAGGGTTTGCTCCTGTGTGGAGGATCTGACAAAACAACACCTCCGACTCAGCAATGATCAAAACAAGACCAGCTGCTTTGATGTATCCGCAATTTAATAAGAAAACCCTGCATTTGTGGTTATTGTGGAGCCGCCGTGGGCGCGCTACCGCATTGTTCTTGATAGCTTTTCCTCCCTTTTCCTCCAGAAGAGCACCGGTTTTAACGCGCGTGCACGTGGCTTACCGATGAAACAGCTGCAGAGCGCAGCTGCCGCATAAACACACCTGTTCTGATGCCTGAAATCTGCACATATACACTCAAGGTGTGCTGGCCGTGCGTGCTCACATGCTGCAGTGGAAGCAGCTACACGTGTAGGAGTCAGAAATGGTTGTGAGAGCTGCAGTTCCATTTAGAGACAGGAATGAAGGGGGGGACCTGCAAATAGGCAACTCTCACCTTTGAAAAAACTGCATGTTTTGCAACAAGTGTCTCAGCTTGAGGACATGTAGGTATAAAGGTCCAGTGAGAAGTGAATTAATCTTCTAAAACGACTTCCCTGTGGGCAGAGATGTTATTTTCTGATATTTTGATCTATCAAAGCGACGCTTCAGAGCAGGGCGTCCTTCAATATCTCTAAAATCGATTAAGAATTCAGTGATGCATTCAGTTGGAGCCTTAATTCCAGGACCAGGAGCGGCTCCAAGAATAGCTCTGAATGGGGGAGTTTTTCCCTGCCTCATCAGAAATCAGCTAATTAGCAGTAACTCTCCCGGACGTTAAAAAAAAAGGGGTTTCATTAAATATGGCAAACATTTCACACCCATTGTATGGCGCGTGGCTTACTTTTCTCGAGCTCCGTGATCCTCTCCAGGAGGGAGTTGAGGGTGCTCTCGGTGCGTTGGCGGTGGGCCGCCGTCTCGTTGTAGAGCTGGCTCCTCTCCTCCTCCAGCTCGGCCACCTTGCGGAGGAGCTGGCTCTCCAGCGCCCCCAGACGCTGCCGCAGGAGCTCCCGTAGCTCCGGCGGGAGGGGGGCGAGCGCGGAGACCCCTGAGGCGGACAGGTTTGCACTCGGCAGGAGTAACCTCTGCTGCTGTGAGGCAGAGATTGACATAAAGACTGACATTTAAACTAGATCATTTGGTGAACTCACAGACCTCAGTTGGCGCTCTGGCTGAGTAATTTGGACATCATTTATATATATTGATGTTTGATGCAGAGATCTGAAGTCAGTGCGGTTTGATCTTGCTGCAGTCTTCATTTGATTACCTATAAAAAACACTGCTTAGATAAGATTGTGTGGCGCGTGGCCTTGTAGAGGGACAATAACAGGAGGAAGCTTCACGGTGCAGGACTCAGATCTCCTTATGATGGTATCCTGCTGTCTGGGATCCAGAAAAGCCGCAACAGACTTTGAGTCATCTCTTTCCCCAATTCTGAACGCAACTCTGATCTGCGGTTGGATTAAATTATTAAGAGAGGTCCCACTCCAGGGAGCTATATGCTATCAGCAAAACCAGTCTTGCAGTCATCATTATGCTAAGTAGAGGCAGACGTGTGACTGAAACAGAGACACGTGTGTCCTCGCAGCAGCAGAAGATCTGAGGTTTCAACCTAAAGCTTCCATTTCTGGAGCGAGGGTGAATGATAGAGAGATGGGTCAAATGTCTCCACCATGTACAGAGTACAGATGTGATTGTTTAGGTCCTGAACAACAACTGATGTCCTAACCTTTAGGTCCTAAAGGTTAGGACATTAGTGTGGTCACATGTTAAAGCGTGTGAGATAAACCTAAACTATATGCGTGATCTCTGACCTTAATATGAGCCGATAATGACTGCATCTGCATCTGAATTAAGACATGTGTGTGTGTGTGTGTGTGTGTGTGTGTGTGTGTGTGTGTGTGTGTGTGTGTGTGTGTGTGAAACACTGCTTTGAAATCTGTAGGAATTAATTAATCAGCTGCAATGGAAAAACTAGGATTCCAGTGGAGCACGCGTGCGCGCGCGCACGTGAGGGGAGCGCGAGAGCTCAGGTTGTATTTTACAGCTGCACTTCGGACCGTCCCCCACCCCCTCGTTTGGATTATTGGTCATCGTCATGCGGTGCCTGTGCGCACCGCACGTCCCCCCTCGCAGACTGACAGATTATTGTGACGTGACCACCGTGTGACCCTTTTGAGCTGCCCAGAGAGCTCCTGCAGCGCTCGTGCTTTGGAGATGGCGCTCGTGCGCACACAGCTGAGACAGTGTTAACGACTAATAAAAATAACAGTGTTAGATTAGGGATGGGACGCATCGAATGGCACCTTTACGCAGGAGCGCCATTTGCGCGCCGTCTTACCTCCAAGTTCTCCAGCCGCCCCTTTAGAGTCTGCATAGTCTTTCCCAACTGGTCTATAGTCTCGGTGGGGTCCCGGGGCAGGTCTCCCATAGTATTCTTGCCGTACTCTTTCCGTCTGGACCCCGGACCCCGGGGCTTACCCTGCGGCGACTCGTCGGCTGCCGCCTCGCAGCGCGTCAGCTTGGTGTTGAGCTCCTTTATGGTCCCTTGTTGGCTGACAATGGTCTCCTTCTGTTGTAAAATTGTCTCTCGGAGCTGGATGATCGTGTTTCGCAGCTCGTCCTCAATGGGGCTGCTGCTCTGAACGCGGCTCCCAAACGGACCGTAGCCACAGCCCGGCTCCGCGCCCGGGGGAATGGCGTTGCAAACGAAGCGGCTACCTGTGGCATCCTGACTTTGAACTGTGCGCCCGCAGACCAGGTACAAAAGTCCAACCACAGAAATCAGCATTCCGACGAGATGCACAAATCCCACGCGTTAAAGGAGGATGCCAAAAAATATACAAACCTTTAAATTGCCTCGTCAAATAAACTTATTTCACGAACTCGACATTTGTCGGACTTCCAAAGTGCCCCCCCAAAAAACTCAAATCAGTCTAACCATGGAAAAAACAGAGAATCCGCGGTTAAGACATAAAATAAATATAAAACCATGTCTCCGTCAAACATCCCAAGAGTCGTGGTAAAAAATACTTCACACTTTCAGAAAACTGGAGGCACTCCTAAATTGTAAATATCCTCTTTACTTAAAAACAACAAAATCGCGCTCTTTGCTTATATTTGTGTTGGGAGGAAAATGTCCGGGTAGTTGCTCGTATTGCCTCGTCGGTTGGCTGGATTATCAGTGAGAGGTGAAAAAACTCAGAGCGAGGCTGCTCCGTCAGATTATTATGGGGAGGTGCGCACTGGCGCTTCCGCTCTTCATCTGCGCGCTGCGGGCATCCAGCCTCATCCTACGTCATGACTGAATCCCGGTGGATGCGATTTATCCTCTGGCTCAATCGCTCCGATTTCTGCGGTCCTGTTCAGATACCCGGAGCCTACAGACGCCACCGAGGGAATGGTGCTCCATTAAAAAAATACAGATATGTACGGTATATATTCATCAATATGGTATTAATTATAAATGACGAAATGCAGCTATTTTTTCATCCCACACTGGGGATTTATTGCACTCTTCATGCTCCAAAGTTTGAATTAATTTTTTAACAAACACACACACACCTCCAACTTGGTAGAAATGGCCAGGAGTCTTTAAAGATCAATGAATCCAAATCCAAATGTGGGAAGGATGAAATTCCAGATTTCATTATTAAACCAATAAACAAAGATATAGAAAAAAGTAAACAAAGCAAATAAGCACGCTAACACTGGAAATAACTGCACATGACGCTAACAAGTGGGAAGTCTTGGATTGCATCGCGATTGTGTATTTATGTGAGTATAATACTCGTGACCTGCACTATATTAAGAATAATCCTCTGCATTTACTCTAATCTGGGTGGAACTATCAGTATTAGGTAACAGTTTCAGAATAAAATCCTCCCTTGTTCAGCGTTTGTGGTTCATTGCTGTATTTTTAAAAACGTCCTCTATAAAATTGTTCCTCCTGACATGTTGACAGATGCATTTTTGAGGAATCTAAATAAATAAAACCAGGATCCCCTTCAGATGCCTTCCTTGACATGATCGCCGTATATTTCTGCGACAGATAAAACCATCAGCAAAGCCGCGAAGCCTTCCGCGGTGGGTTTTGTTTAGAGAACCCTTCCCATTTCGTCTGACTGTAGGCACCTGCCAGGGATGCCTGCTGAGAATGGTCAAACACCAGAGATCTTCAAAGCCAAGCATTCAAATGACGGAGCCCTCACTGAGGTCTCTTTTCTTGTCTCAGCCTGGTCTATCTCTCAAAATCTCTCCTTTCAAGTGGGAGGCGGTGGAGCGGCGATGTCTCGTGTCAGCTGCAAACGTGGCGTTCGGTATTATTATCGCCATCCCCATCGGGGCAGATGCCTCCCACCTGTTCTCTGAGACGAGGACTCAAATGTCAGCGTGAATTAATGCAGAGTCAGCACACGACGGACAGCGAAAACCTCTGCAAAAGAAAGCTTTCTAATGCCACAGGCCCATGGGGAGAAGGGACAGGCAGTCACCATGGAAACCTTATCTCCTGACCCACCACCCCACTTCTCATCCCCTGTAAACCCCCCACCCCCCCTCCCCCACCCCGAATCCAAGTCTGCCGGAGGTGAAATGAGCGCTGAAGACTGAGAGGAGATGACAAGTTTCACTTCAAAGTTGACGGGATAAAGTTTCTTCCTTTCATGTTGCGTCTGGTGTGAGCTGGGATGCTTTTTAAAGAGCTTCCAGCGAGGACGGTTAAGTCGGGGGGGATTGAAAGAGCTGTGGAGAATGTCAATCCATCAGTGTCCTGACAGTTCCAAAGGCCTTCACACCAGAGCCACTTTAAATGAAGCAGAGTTTCCTCGGATACTCTGCTTCATTTGGCAGGTGTGAACGCTAATTTCACACGCAGATGCACTAATGAACACTGGTGCAAATAGACCTTCCAGCAAATAACGAGGGAGGCACCGCGAGACAGGAAGTACAAAAAAAGAGGAAGTGACAACAGCGCAAGTCTGACGAAGCAGAGCAGTAGAGGTGGAGAAAGGTGGAACATTTCTCACATATGTAGTAGTGAGAGTGTCCCGAAGGGATTTCAAACATGGATACTCATCAGAAGTGTTAAGAGCCTCGATGACTCTGCCCCCTCGTTGATGGTGGAGGACAAAGCAGCCCAACAGGGTGACAGCTGCGGTCACACTCACGCCACCAGCTGAAAAGCCCCGTCAATTATTTTTCTACCGATGTGACTCAATTATTTCCATGATTGTGCAGACGGTCAAAGAGCAGATGTACGTGGCTCCATACTCACCGATGACTCACTGTTCCGCATGTAAATGTCATTACATCCTCGTTCCCGACAATACTCCAAGAATGAAATTTGCTGCATGGCTCTTCACTGGTGATCAACAGATTCCTGACACGGCGATATTGCACACACATAGACTAGCCTACATTCTATGAAATTCTGTAAAATTCAGCCAAAATTCCCTAAATTTAAGCATAAGCGTCGCCGAAAATACCCAAAAAAAGCATCCAAAATGGACAAAATATGGTAGCGTCGCTGTCAGTAAGACTTAGTAAGCCTCTGCTGACTGAACTGGGACCATCACAGGGGACTCTGGTTTAGCTGTCCTTGGAAATGGAAATGAGAAAAACAACAATGGAACAAAGGACATGTGGTGATTTGATATGTTCTTGACCCCACCTGACATAACATAAATACACACGGAGGGGAAAAATAATGACAAAAGCACTATTGATGCAGAACAAGATACAATCACATGTGCATTTACAGTCACATAAGCCCCTCAGTTGAATCCTTCCTCTCTCCAGTAGTCAGACGATGACAGATCGATCAGACTCTGTCAAAGCCAGGCGTTACGCTCAGGGTTAGGACATCCAAAAAATTGATACCCATCCAGGGTATCAATCCAGGGTTGGATCACAAACAGGATGGCACCATTAAACCACGCAGCGGGTGAGCTTCCACGTCAGTACGTGACGCTTGAGCAGCGTCTGATGGGCTCTTCAGGCTCACCTTGCACATTCACTCGCCACTGTGCCGAGCGTGACGAGCCCAGCAAAGAGACCGACGACTCAGAGCATCACTCAGCCACTATACACCGTGGCAATAACGCCCCTTCATCCTCACCTCCACATCCACAGCGGACACGTCGTTATCTGCCAGATATACCTGCTCCGTGGCAAGGCCGCTGCCCCCGTCAGGTCATCTGAGATAATCCACTCCCACGCACAGGGAACGCATGATGAGAAAGGTTATCCGAGAGGACACTAATTACATAAAGGTCGGGATTGGAACAGAGATGGCTCAGAAACAATTGTCCTGTTTTCAGACGCCAGTGTTTGAGTCCACATGAGAACCAAAACCTGAATAGCTGAAATGTGTCAGACATGCTTTTAAGTCTTCCACACTGAAGCGAATGTCAGATCATAGCGTGTGTCATGATGCAGCGTTGGCGTAGAGGTGAAGGATGTGGTGAAAACTCATTATACCTTCTGAAAAACACAATGCCTTCTGAAATGGGAAAACTATATGAGATTTTATAAGAAGCCAGAACTGGAACTCAACAATTCACATAGCATTGTATTAGCATCTGTCGCCTGCTAGCCTTGGATGCCCAGGACATTAATTAAATTCATTACAAACAATTTCCTTGTTAATCTAAGTGGGCTGAATTAGTTTTGCAGCAATTATGTGCTGTTATGAGAGCAGTACGTTTACGGCTCTGTCGTTAAATGGCTCGTTTTATCTTGTTGAATAACTAAAACAGGAAGCACAAAGCCTGAACAATCATGCCAGTCAAGAGGATCCTTTACGTTCATGCTCAGAATTCTCCTCGATTACAACATATTCTTCCCGACTTCACTGAAATGTTTCCTTAAGTTACTCAATATTCTTCCTGACAATGTGGCATAGCAGCAGAGATGTCTTGCATTATTCACCATCGAAGCTGCCGGGAATTTGACAGCTATCGGGGGTTTAAAATACTTTTAGGGTAGTGGGGATTTATTGACAAATCGTTTCATAATGGGATTTTCCCATTTCCAGTCTTTACCCGGGTCAGTGGGGTGCTGGAGTCCATCCCAGCACCTTGGACAGGTCACCCCATTCACACATTGACACCTACAGGCAATTTAGACTCTCCAACCAATCAGGGAAACTGGATAAAACCCAACCAGACACTGGAGGAACACGCAGACTCTACCTGGAAGACCTTCCAGAACTCAACCCAGAACCTTCTGCTATCAGCTATAATCACATTCCTGTCAGGCTGGTTTGATTTTTGCATCTTTTGTATGATGTCGCCTTTGGTTCCTTAGTTACCGCTGAGCTGCGTGCCACAACTTCAGATTTTAACAAACGCCTTTCAAACACTCGTCCTCAACAAGACTCTCCTGCTCTCAAGGCCGCACGCCCATCGGAAAAGCAATAAAGTGCAGCTCGCGCTGTGACCTACGCTCAGCACATAATGACTTTCGCCTAGATGAAAACAAGCTCACAGGTTGCCATTAGGCAATTTACTCACCGCCATAGGGAACGCCCGCCCACAAACACCACATGGCGCATCATTATCGTCACACGCCTCGCTGCAACACTGGGGGCTGAGTCAGTGTTTGTGCATGCGTTAGCACATGTGCATGCACGCTTGTACTTTTCTCACAGGTGTTTCTGAGGGGGGCGTCATTTACTCGACGCAGACTGGGTTGCATGGTGGCAGAGCAGTTGTCCTCCAGTGCCCCCACCCCCCATAGCTGAATAGTTGCGAGTAATAGAAAATATGCTCAGCTCTCCCACACACCGCCCTTAGCAATACAATGATGGATATTATTAACCGCGGAAAGAAAGTTATCTCTCTACACTTTAATAACTCACCATGATCGCATGAGGAAAGTAGGCACGCAGCCGACAAACAAAATCCCAGGTCCAATAAAGCAAATGAAAGCCAGTTAACCCTGGTAACCCCCTGCAATAATGCTGGGTAACTACTTAAATGTAATATACATTAGCACCATTCGCCTCCCCAGACTTTTTATTACACAGTTCTGCTCCGTTGTTGACAGAACCAGGGTGTGGAGAGGCTCCATCTGTGAAGGGTGACTTCATCCCTGTTATGATGCCAAAAAGTCATTAGGATTTTTATGACACACTTGTGAGCAATATTGTCTCAATCATCTGAGGGAAACATGCTAACTCCGCAAACATCAAGGGATTCATGATTTTTTATTTGAGATGCTTCTGTTCATAAAACAAACCATCAGCCACCACCACCCTACTTTTAGTTGTTGTTATTTACACAAAACTTAGATTAAAACTTCAATGGTGAGTTTAAAATGTGATATCTTTCAGAGATGTTTTGATAAGTCAACGATTCAATTTTAACAAAGTCAAATGCTTAAATCAGACCCGGGCTCAGTGGAGCACGTCAAAACCTGCTCCAATACCTTTTAATTAAAGTTCCAGGTCCTGCTTCTTCACCCCATCAGCGGCAAAACGATCCTTCTTGTCAAGCTGAGAATATTGAATTGAACATTTATGGGGGACATTAAAAGGAAAACCTAACTAACATGTTGGGCACGGATTCAGTTGTCACTTATTTTCCTTGCCTGATAGATTTTAATTATTCCTGTGGGAATAAAACAAAGTCAGAATCAAATAGACTTTTCATGTTGTTTTTAATCTTGTTTTCTGCAAACTGATAAAAGATGGTAAACAGTTTTTTTTAAAAAAAAACATGTTTGTCAGAAGCTGCAAAAATACATATTTTCTAACCCTAGAAGACAATTTAAACATTTTTAATCTGGGAGAACAAATCGGTGTCCCCAGTAGTCCAGAAGGTGTGAACCATATAATGATTACATGAATTCATTAAATTGAGTTTAAATATTATTATTGACAATGTTTTAAAGTAGGTATTAAAGGACAAACATTGGTCTAAATATAATTCAGCTTCAAACCTTTTGAGGTACTTTAAAGAGCGGTGTTCCACAGGCTCTATGATCAGAACCACTTCTATTCATGGTGTACTTTAAATCCCTGTTACTTTGCTTTTCTAATTCGAATGAACTTTTATGTTTTAGCTTCTGGATTTAAAAAAGGAAGTGCAGATAATAAAAAGATTCAAAACAAGACATCTGCGTTGACAAAGCTTTTCATGTGGTGCCTGAAACACAACAAAAATGCTGTCGCAATAAATGAAGACAGTTATTTTTTTACTATTTATTGCTGGCTGAGTGTTTATTGATGCCGACACTAAAGGCAGCTTGAACATTTCAGCTGCCTTTTGGCACACGTCTAAAATAAGTGAGTGCTCAGCGGTTCCAACACCATTTTGGCGTGCGCCCTCTGCCAGCTGTGGCCGTTCATGATTAGAAGCGGTCCACGCGACACTGCAGGTCCAGCTGTGGAGGGTCGCGGCCAAGAGCGGGATTAGGCGGCGCGTGACGGAGGAGCTGCAGACCTGCAGAGGCAGCAGAATGTGCTCCCAGGAGGCTGAGTGGGTTGACTCAGAACCTTCGTGGATGTGCAAGGCTCTGCGCCACCACAAATAAATGTGCTCAGCAGGTACTTGCTGAGAGAAGGGAATCATCTGTCTTTTGTCATGGCAACCAGAGGACTTCAGCTCGGAGAATTTCCATCACTTTACCTTGTGCGTCGCGCAGAATCGTTCTAGCCGGCTGCTTTGATTGTGACGGCTGTGTCACACTGGCATCAGACCCTGGAGTCACAGGAGGCGCCACGTCATGGCGAATGTGCCACCAGGCTGCATCCTCACGTCACTGCTGCCATCTTCCACATTAAAGGTCACCACCTAACACTTATTGTCAGAGAGGTTGGCGGGGTGTTGATGTACAGTCGTACGAATGTCCACGTCTTCCCCGATGCATCACTCTGAGGCCCACTGGCCTGAGACCCAACGCAGCTCCGTCTTTGTGCTTGGCGTTCTCCCCATCCACCCGCGACACCTTCTCACGGACGCAAAGGTGCCCGATGTAATTTACACAGGATGTTAAAATGGAGCAAGTTGATCCTACTGTGTCCAAACATCTGCAGATTCTTGTTCACAGGCTCTTCCGTTCTTTTCCACACACGCTGCTGCATTATTTCATTCGAGCTGCTGAAGGTCAACGTGCGTGAGCCTTTGGAATCGTGAGCAGTGTGATTTACCATCAGCAGCACGCTGCGCCGCGCAACACCCCCCAACTGTACTGCAAAGTCTCATACATGTGAGTGTATTTACCGCCTCCTTCATCACCTTCAGTGATTCCATCGCTCCAGACGATCAAGCAACCAATAAAATTCTGGGATTTCGGAGCAGCGGGTCAGTGACGTCCAGCTGGATCACGATATTGGAGGGTCCATCTTCATACCACTTACTTCCAGGACCATTGTTCAAATAGGAATTTGTGAATAAAAACGTAGATGTGGATCTCTATTATTAATCTTTTTTTTCTCGCAGCCATGGTTCTGGAGTTCTGGTTGCTTCGCAACACATAATTCATCATTTTTTTTGACCTTGAGAAAATAAGCAACAATTCTCTGTTTTTGTGGATTACGTAACAGACCCAAATGTTCAAAAAAAAAAAAAAATTAGGCGCCGCTGCTACTGCAACTAGGGTATGAGCTATTGATGGTTCTCTGGGTGGGGGCGGAAGGTTTGACCCATCTGGGTTGACTCAGACTTCCTGTCCGATTAAACGGTCCACTCCACTCAAAGTTGCAGTCCGACACATTTTTGGCAGAAGATGTGTGAATCTGGAAACAGCAGGCCCCAAAGGGAGCCGTTGTCTTGGGGATCCGCAGTCTGTTTACTTAATTGATGGATTTCAGGCAATCATAGTTGAGCAACTGTTGGGCACAGCTGTCCTGTCAGGCTCTCCGCGGCGCGCACGAGGCTCCAGAGTGAATTAAACAAAAGTAAACTTTACGACAGCAAAAAAAGGAAAAAAAAAAGGCAGCAGTGTCGTAACACTCTGCGTGATGACCATGAGATGTTTTTAAACTAAAAAAATAAAATAATTTTTTCAATTCCATTCGCTGAAGGTGAACTTCTCATCACGAAACGTTGAATTTGACATTAACCAGGTTGCAAGAGTTCGACAATTCAGTTTGCCTGCGAGGTCAGAAACCTGTTTACAATTCAAGGAGGAAGACGTTTACTTTCCAAGGCCTTCATAGGCGCTCGCCGACAGTTTTATTTTATTATGAAACGTTACGGCTAAAATCACGACATTGACATTTGTGCTCTCAAACACAAGATTTACACGACTGAATGTAAATCTTTTGAATTTTTTAATAGGATTTGGAGCCACAGATGTAACGACAGCTTTTAAATGAGGGGCAGAATTATCTGATAATAACACACTGACGTGTCTCAACGTGCGTGTTTGACAACTAATACGTGCCAGACGTTGATCTTAGGTGAAAAAGAGTGACCAGAGCGCTCTGCCATTGAAAGGACGTTACATTTTAACATTGTCTGTAAATCCATGGTTCCACTGTCACTTTAAGCTTGAAATTTTCAGTTACACAATCTTTTATCGCCCTCCATCCAATGCCAGTCTGAACCATTCAGAAATGTTATTTCTTTTTTTGTGAATTGTGAGTCTCTCAATGGGGAAGAGTTACGCTTTTATCCAGCAGTACGTTTGTGACGCACTTGGATCCAATTTATAAAAATAACAGTGGCAAAGAGCAGCGGCAGAAAATGGATGATGATGATGACGACGATGATGATGATCAGCAGGTCTTTAAGTATACGTGAGCAGCATTTACAGCAAGTCAACATGTTTTCTTTTCTCACCATCACCAGCATCGTTGGCATCAGAGATGGAAACAAAGTGTGATGTCTCACTCCAGAGGTTTGGTCTCACATACGTCAGTTCTGGTCAATACTGACATTCTTTTTGAGGAGGATAACATGTGTGTGTGAATGGGTAAATCTATTTATGAAGACGTTATGAAGACATTATGCTAAGAATGACCCAGGTTGCTGATGAGACTGTCACAGATAAACAGTTATTTGAATCTTTCATGTTTGCATGGTTGGGAGTCTGAGACCTTCAAGCCCACGAGAGCGCCCTGCTGCTACCTGAGTTGTTTTGGGTTTCTTTTTGCCCAATTTTAAAGTGCCTGTCTTCTTTGTCGACATGAGAAAGTCCAGTTGGCTTCACTTTGTCCTGGTTGAGAAATCTTGAACCAATCAATCATTGGGTTTAAGGTAAAACAGACTTCTCCACAACACGGGCTAATAAGCGAGGTGTGGTAAGCTGCACATACCTGCACTTACAAAAAAACCCATTTTCCTCATTTCACCTCAAAGGTGATTCTCAGTTTCCTGTTCTCTCCTACTCGGGGTCCCTCCTGGGGCTGTGAGCATGCGAGAGCATCTGTATGTTTTGAATAGAAATCTTCGAGAGCGTCGGTGTAAAATAACAGCCGCGGGCTCTCAAAGCCACGCTGATATCTCATTCTTTTTGTCCTCTCAGCCCCTGCCTCGATCTCTGCATTCACATCAGATATTCTTTTACAGCGGTTTCAGAGGGAAGTGGGGAGGGAGGCTGACCCACGCCGCAGACGCTGCTGTTAGTCCTATTTTTAATTTTACCCACAGTAGCATGTGCGCACCACCTGCTGCCTCCTTCCTTATAGATTCAGGGTGGAGAACGGGTCGTTTTCTTAGTTTAACCATCAAGCGTTTGCACTCGAGGAGGCAAAAATATGAATTTAGCAATCAGTGGTCGGCCTCAGATATGGCAATCGTAATCTGTTGGACTTATTCAAGTCAAGCGTTTCAAAGAGAATGTTTGCCTTCGCTTGTCAGTCGCACACGCGCTGAGAGCTGTTCACATTAATAATCTGTGTTAAGTAGATTTTCACGCACGCAGTGTTTTAGTTTTGCTGAAGCGTTTCAGATCACCTCGCTGCTACGTGGAGCCTTAGACTCAGTAATTCTGAGTTGAATTCTGTTTGGTTGAATTCTGTTTGGTCTACGAGGCTCATTACTTTCATTAGGAGGGGGGGATCAATCTATTTATAGATATGCGTAACAGATATGTAATAAACTGTTTCTGCTCTTGTATTTTCAGTGATTCAACAGGGGTGAATTTACGTCGTCGTTGGACCCGCTCCACCAGCCGCCTGACGGGACTTTAACACGGAAAAGAAAAATGGGAAATTGCTTTCTCGACACATGTGTCACACACAACTCTGAGAGAACATTTCTGGTCTCGTTGTGGGAGCGCGGCTCTGCGGCTCCGCATTCACTGAACTGCTTTTGTTAAGAATTTCTTAAGAAGAGAAGGAAATTTAAAAAAAAAAATCTTTTCAGTTTCAAGAGGAAGGATGCTTTCAATCATGTTAATGTTCTATTTTCTAGAAATGTGGTTGCAATGGTGTGTTTGTGTGTGCCATGTTTAGGGTTAAGACATGGTTTTAGGGTTGAGGTTGGGGGTTGGGTGGGGTCAGGAGACTCTAATAATCCTCCTCTGTCACTTCTGTTCTGTCAATCCAGGATTCAACACCTTTGAGAAAGTGCTACCGCTGGCTAACACACCAGCTATCAGCAAGTAGAAAAGACCATCGATGTCATCACGACATTGGTGGGAGCTCAGTCTGTTGGGAACTGGGCTGGGAAGCGGAGGGTTCTTGGTTCTAGCCCCAATGCAGACAAAACATGGGTGTTGGGGTAGTAGGGGAAGAACAGAGCACCTTCAGAGTGCTATCGAGGTACTCTTGAGCAAGGTACTGAACCCACAAATGAACATATAGGGCCCTGCAATGAACTGGCGAATCATCCAGGTGGACCCTGCCTCCCCCGCTGTGTACCCTCCCTGTGACCCCGAAAGGGATAAAGTGGTTAAGAAGATGGGACAAGACATCGGGACATGCGGTAAATCGATGGGCATCATAGAATCAGTGTGGGGCCGGTCTTGATGGGGCCCCACGGTTCATTATTGGTCACACGCAGAGACGTCTTTCATCCATCAATCGACTCCAACAAATGCTGAAAAACAATTTTAAAAAAAAGAAGGTTCTGAAGGTTGAGGCAATTATTGAATTATCGATGCCGCTGCTCAATGGCGACACCTCCTGGGACTCAAACGCTCACCAGAAATTTATGCTGCGCAGTTAAAGCAAAATAATTGTTTGGAAGAAGCGTTTGTCTTAAAATTCCGCCACCGGGGGGAACGAGGGGGGAGTCGATGATCTCAGTGACACTTACCAACTGTTTCTGAGAAAAAATAAATAAAGAAGGGGGGGGGGGGGGTACGCGTCCTGTAAATGTGGCAGAAGAATTCATTCTTCCAATTTTTAATTACTTCCTCCCACACACGTAAACAGACGCACAAAAACAGTCTTGTGACGACCTGACAAAACACCAAACTTGCAGGGAATTTGCATAAGAAAAAGATGCTAGTTTGATTTTTAAAGCTCTGCTCATAATGTAAACAGACGATTTCAAACATATCATCTTGTTATTTATGTTTTATACTCATGGAGTGAATATTGAACATCAACAACAGTGTGGCCCATTAGACCAGACCCTTCAGCTGGTCAGTGGTGCACACAACTTTCTTGTTCTCGGTGCATTTATAGTGATTTCCAACGGTACATCTGGAGGAAAAATGTAAATTGCAAATTCATGAGGGGAAAAGATACCAATTTACGAGCAAAAGAGTCACAAATTTGTAGGAAATAAGCTTGTAGACGCTGCTGTGGCTCCCCAAACGTGCGTGCTGTGACGGTGGCGGCGTCTTCTAAATGAGCCACATTTATGGAAATATAGTTCCTCCCGATGACAATGGGCCAAAATAAGGAGCGTTTCCTCACTACTTGCTTGGAAAACCTCACTCACTCCATCCATCCATCCATCCATCCATCCACCCACCATCCATCCATCCATCCATCCATCATCCATCCACCCACACTCCATCCATCCATCCATCATCCATCCATCCATCCATCCATCCACCCATCCTCCATCCATCCATCCATCCATCCACCCATCCTCCATCCATCCACCCTCCATCCACCCATCCTCCATCCATCCATCCATCCATCCATCCATCCATCCACCCTCCATCCACCCATCCTCCATCCATCCATCCATCCACCCACCCACCCACCCACCCAGGCTCTCTAGGCTCCTGATTAGGACGCCTCCCAAACATCAGATTTGGCTGGCGGCTGCTGCCTGAACACCATAATCCCGTTCTGGCTGCCTCTTTCCTCGGCCTCATTCTCCTGGTCAGGCTCTGCCCCCTGACATGTGACCATCAGGTCTGGTCTGGGACACCACCACAGCATTCACCTTCCCATTCACATTACAACTCCTGATCCCATCCATCAGGAAGCAGAACCCTGGATAATTAAACTGCTTTGGGGCTGCAGCTCTTTCCATTTTCAGCTCGACTAGTTTCATTTCAGCCTACAGTCAGATCTGCTCCTCACCTACAAACGTTCATTTCGATATTCTTCACATTAAACTCCACATTTTGGATAATTATGTTTGTTCAGTCAGAGCCTGCAGCTCCTGAACCATCCCTGATTCCATATTGTCTTCCTGGCAGACCTATCAAGGCAGGGTTGTGTTTGTTATTCAGAGTAGCATGTTATTACAGGAGTTTTATATCAGGGTTCAGATCTCAGACATCAATTCAGAAGTAAGACTTGGGAATGAAGTCTGAAGAACCCAGGCCGTGTTGCATTATTAATGGTCGTGCGGAGATCAGTAAAGATAAGGTGGGTGAAGTTGGAAAAGAGTCAAATAACGAGAAAGTCAAAAAGAAAACACGCCGTCAAGCGAGGAAACAACAGTGGAGGGAGAAAAGAAAAGGGTAAAATAGATTCAAATGGAAGGAAGAGATTGATAACTAATCAGAAATGTTGACTTTTTACCTCTTTCCTCATCCAGACAAAAATAGCTGCCAGACTGCTAACAATCACGTGTCCTTATAGGTTAACATTTCCAAAATACCATAAAAGCAGTAAATACACTATTCAGGACAGAGCAACGTGATCATTAAGAGCTGTTAGGATAGAAGAGGACACAGCAGCTGAGCGAAGGTGATAAATTATTTCTTTCTTTATGCTACTTTGTTGTTTGTACCAGAGGAACGCTGATTTGCACAACAGTGATGAATAATGACACATTTCTGCTTACAGAGCACCTTAAAAAAAGCTTCCTTGTTTTGGTTCTGTAGAATAATTTATCCTCTTTAGGGTTTTAAAGGTCCGACGTAAAAGATGAGCGATTCTTCTGCTGCGTCATCGGAGATGAACACGTTATATTTGCTCATCGACCGACCTGAACTTCACTCATGTCCTGATAACAGAAACAGGCGAGGAAGGCGGGTCGATACGAGAGTGTTTCTTGCACGTCAGTTGTTTCACACCTGAAGCAGGACGCTGTTGAATCATTCTGTGACGAACACAACCTGCTTTTTATCCCATTCTTTCCATAGATCTGACGCTAACGTTTGCTGTAACGTCACAGATGATTTGTTACTATTAACGGCAAGCGTTTAAAAATCAGGTAAAATGAGAGGCGCATCCTGTCAAGACTGCTGTGAAAATGATGTCTAATTGAAACCGTAATGCTTGTTGGCTGTTTGCGATAGGTCACAATGCCTGCGGGAGCCCTCCTTAATGGCTTATTCATAATGAAACTTTTATTTTTTGCCCTTTCTTCCTAGACCTTTAATAGGACTTAGCAATTTAGCTACATTTGCTAGTTTTTTCCTCTACAAGACTTCCTGTCCCTTTGTTCTCTGAACCAGTTTGCTTCAGTTTCCATCCACTCAATATCACACCTCCAGACCGCCCCCCCCCCCAGTCCACAAGCCTTTATCCACAGGAACTGCAAACAATCTCGTGAAGCTAATTCTGCTATATTTCCCTCAAGAGCAGTATTAGGTCTGGTTGTCAATAAAAGAAGATTTTCTTTGGTCAATGAGAAACAATGACTTTTTTGAACATTTAAGTTTTCCCACTCTTACACTTTACACCCTGGTTGGGATTGATTCTTCTAAAATGAATCCCAGTCCTGGTTACAGCAAAGCCGCTCTTTCTACCAACTTAGCTATGGGCAGGACCTGTTCTCAACATTTAATGGCATCACACATCTGACGGGGTGGATTTCACAGACATCGGTGAGTATGGGCTGCGTCTCCAAGTAACAGTGCCTCTAAAACTTTAGACGACAGAAATTTGATGCTTGGAAAGGAATTTCTGAAGCCCTAACCTAACCTACTTGATAAGTCCCAGAACAATTGAGATTCTTTCTCTCCATTTTCTCTGAGCTCAGATCGGTTTCCATCCCCACCGTGTCGCAGCGCTGCAGGCTCCTAACGAGCTCCAGCAGTCGGGGAGGTTGAAGGGAACAAACATCACACACATCCATCTGCTCCCCCGTTTACATTCGACCTCTTCCTGGTGTAAGTGCGTTGCAAGTACGGCTTGCAGTGGCGTGAGCGACCTGCGAGCCGACTTCTGGTGAGACTGTAGCCGGCGAGGATGAAAGGGAAACGTCTCCAAAACCCCCGGATAAAGTCGGTTGGTGCCAACGTGTCAGAGCAGCTTTGTGGGAAGTGTTGCAGCACCCATTATTTTCTTTTTTGTGGTAAACTTCAAGAGTTGAGGGATTAGAATCATGGGGCTCAGTGTCAGGTTGGTGGGGGAAAGTCAGCAAAAATAAATAAATAAATAAATAAAAAGTATACAGTTGTCTTTAAAGCATTTTCCTAAAAAAAAAAAAAAGTTCCGTAAAAGTTCTCCGGTTGGGGAAGGACTTAAGGGGTTATTTGAGATTCACGTCATGCTCAGACTGACAGTCGGAGCAGTTTTTCTCGGTGAGATTGAAATGGAAATCAACAGCCACAACATTAAAACCATCCGAGAGTGGAGGGAATAATAATGATCAGCTTGTGAAACTGTGACGTTCAGTCGGGAAACCTTGAGTCCCGGCTTTAACGTGAACTGCCGAGGACTTTGGAACAGGAATATAGGTAGGCTTATGAAAACAAAAATGCTTTCGGGAAACTTTCTCCACGGATGTGACGCAAAGCACCCTATTTCAAAACTCCACCACTGCCCCCTGGGGTTCAGCATTCAGCCTCCAGGTGCACCTCGTGTCCTGAGAAAACAGTTCCAGCGCGTCAGACTGGGCAGGAAATAGAGACAGAGGTGAAGCTGACAATTAGACCCAAACCTATACACAAATCCACAGTGTGCTGGTATCCTTGGGGAGGTGGCAAAAAAGTCCAATAAGAGAAGAGGCGACAGCATCAAAAGACTTTTCCCAAGAGAAAGGACAAACATAACTCGATCGTCGGTGCCTCCCGAGGTGAGCGTCATCTATCTTTAGACTGCAGACAGAAACTAGTTGGCACAGACGTACAGAATGTCAGGAAGCTTAGATTATTGCAGTCGTTTCACAGAAACTGAAATATAAAAGAGGAAGAATTAAAGAACCGGAAGAAAAACTCTTGAGTGGAGGGAGTTTGTGCTCCGTTGGGATCTTTCTTGAGTTGTGCTGGACGTTAGCTTGTCAGAGATGTGGAGGCGTTTTGTCGAGTTTCAGGTTAACGTCGGCGTGTGGGAGACATCTGCCGAGGGCCGTTAATATAATGGTCAGAAAATTACTGAGCCCGCAATCATTACCACCTATTATTTAGCAGCCTTCTGATAATGTCGCTTATTGCTAATCAGGGGTATAAGAGGAATGAGTGTGTGTCTGTCAGAAATCCAGTACGTCCCCACAGTTATGGTCATCTATTACATAGAATCGGTTTAACAAACCCGGTCTTCATGCTAATCTAGTTCATATCGTACTTTTGACTCTGTTATTGCTTTTCTTGAGTTGATGGTACGTTCAACCCAATTACATAACAATCTAACAACTCTGAGTGTATAGTCACAAAAATAGTTCAGTGTTTCCTCGACTGTGGGTGTGTTTGGGGCCACTTCATCAGGACGGCGAAGAGCAACGAAAGCTTTTTACTGTCGTGCCAAATCTACACCAGCGCAAGCTAAAACGAGGAAAAGCCTGTATTTCCAATAGTAGTAGCTGATATTAGCATTAGCACAAACCCCCCAATAATTGTGCCATCATTATAAAGGTGATCAAATGGCAGCATTTTGCACCATATCAAGTTTTTCTTGCTATCAGACGACTCGGTTGCGTCGATCTTGGGGCTTCCCTGCTGCGACAGGATCCACTACAAAGTGATGAGAGCCTCGCGAGGGTGATGCAGCAAGTAAACAAAATGTCAACATCACGCACGGATGAGCATTAAAAATAGCAACCATAACGAGCACGAGGTGCCAGAGAGGGAATCAGTAATGGTGTCAAATTCCTACATTTCTCCTCCGACTCCCCGAGGTTGTGGTAAACGCTGCGCTTTCTAACATGTTAGCATTTACACAAAGCAAATAAATATCTTCGGGAAAAAAAGAGGTTGTGTTACATGACCCTTTTAGCCCTGAACATCTTCACTGAGGACTCTGGGAAGCGAAAGGTCAGAAGGCTGTTTCAGTTATCACAATATCAGAGCCGGATCATGTGTGCAAGAGTTGCCAAGGGGTCTTTATTTCCCATCATGCCTTGTTTGTTTTTCAGAAATAAGGGAAATCATTGATCCGCAGCGGCTTTCTCTAACCTGGTTTCATCACACCGCGCTCGGGTCGCGATGCGGTCGACTTACCAGGCCTGAGCTGCAAAAACCCCATCCGCCCGGCTTTAGCGGATCATCGCCGGTGATATGGAAAAGAAATACCAGGGTCTCAGTAACGAAGCCGATTCTGGAGCGCTCCCCCCACACGGCCACTCAACAGATTAAACATTCTGCTTTTTTTGCATTGGAAACCCATCAAAGCAGCTAATAGACGCCGATCATGTGAGTGTTTCAGTGGCTCCACCTCTCCACCGGTACCATATTTGCTTTCGATTATGTTCTGAGCTGCTTTTTCGCTCGGGGGGGGACAACAATCGACCGAGCGGAGCAGTGAGCAAACAAAGATGGCATCCGAGCCTCTGGTCGTTTGGCGCGTGCAGGATAAAAAAAGCTCATCTGGCTGTGAATGACAAGCTCGTAGTGATCATGACGAGCCGCGGGTTGCTTTAATTAGGAAGCAGACATTCGTCTTCTGTGTTCTCCGCTCACACTCGGGGGGCCCCCCCGGGGAGCCCCCACCTCTGTGAATCCCTCTCATCTGCCTCCTCTTCTGTTGTAAGACGATGTAAGAGAGCGAGTCCGTGTTGTAACACACTTCTTATCATGAGAAGATCCTGGTATTAGTGGAACGACCACGGAATGCTAACTGAGCGCGTCTTTGGATCCAGAATTTCACCGTTTCCACTAACTATTTCCGACCTTGTGCCTCCATTTAACCCATTTGTGCAACTTATTTATTAATGGCATTGTGATGTTTGCGGGTCACAAAACTTTGATACGCTGCTCTGTAATGCGCTCGCTGACCTGGTGACCTGTAAACTCAGCTAGCTGCTCACTTCTGACGCTTACTACACGAATTTTCTATTACAAGTTTTATTTTCCCAGCCATGCTCCTTGAAGTAGATGTCGTTAGTATTTTTGTGTCTGGATATCTGATGAAACAAGAACTTTAGCAGCCGATGCTCTGTCTTGATGAAGACTTATCTGATGATGATTCTTCACCTTGGCCCCCCTGTTGACGTCTACAGAATTATGAAAGGTCGGGTGTAGGTGGCTACATCGGGAGTTACTTCCATCACTTGCTGTAATCTCACTACTAAATCTAAAGATACTCATTTGTCAGATCAGTTTAGATGATATGTAGCGTTATGGTGGCTAAAAATAGCGTAGAATATCATTATTGGGCAGCGGAGGGAACATGTTATAAAAAGAAAGCAACAACATGATGAGCAAAAGAACGACTATAATTCATTTTTTATTACAGGAGCTGCCGTGCTGCATTCAGAGGCGCTCGGAAAAGCGAGGCACGAAACAATAAAGCGGTTTGCGAGTGCTGTCAGCCCCAAGTGTGAAGTTTCACGGTTCACCAAACTGCTCCCCTGAAGCTGAGCAAGAACCGAACGAGAAGTGAAAAGTTCAGCACGTTTCTTTCTCCGGTGAGTTAAAGCACCTGGTGCCACGAGACAAAATGCTTTTAGCACCATCAGGAACCCAATTATGTCCAACGGTCTGAGGTCCTCCTCACAACCTGCTGTTAAACTGTTTTGTAGCGATGTAGGACACACCCATCCTCGCATTTCTATCTTTCTGAGGACCTTCATAGACACATTACCCAGCTCTGTCTCTCCCTCTGTCCATCTGTCCTGTCTCTCTTTCTGTCTCTCTCTCTCTCTCTCTGGTGTGTGTTCCAGCGATTTTTGCTCAAACGTCTTACACCCAATTAGAAATGTGGTTGGCATCACAACCCCGTCGGTCTGGTCTGGCGCACGGTTGTGCAGCGGGAGGCTGAGTGAAATACAACCTCTGATTAATTCCAGAGGAACTTTCTGTGTTTTTGGCTTTTCACTTCTTTATACTGATGGACACAAAAGGACGCCAAGTCAAATAAGGACAAGACACTTTCCCACAGCTTTCAGCGCATTAAAATATTTGTCAGGGTCAGTTTGTTTGTTTCTTTTTTTAAAGTAGGAGCTCAAGTCAGTCAGTAAGTGTTGGGCGTAATCAAGTAGTGAAACTAGAGAAATAAGGTACTTTTCTCTTTTTAAACATTATTAATACAATTAATTAAGAATAAGGCTGCAGATTGCTGCTTTAGATAGAACATGTTGCCTTTAAAAAAGAAAGAGGCTTCCATTTAAGAATGAGAGGATGGAAGAGGAGAAGAAGGCAAAGAATGGTGGCGTATCAATTGTATTTATATGTTTCAGCTCCTGATCATCTTCTCTGCAGAGAGGAGCTGATAAAATACTACATAAAGTGCTTTTTATGCCAGATGCTGCTTCCACCATATTCTACATTTAAACACAAACGGTTTGTAGGATTTGTTGCGATGTTAAATTACAAACAGGTTTAGTGCCCACACCTGGAGACTTGCAGCATCGCATCGAGTTTTTCACATTAGCAGGCGCAGTAAGTTTCTCATCAACAATAATGGTACCTGTCAGGTTCTAAACACTGTATAATGACCAGAGAATTCCTGACCCGTGGGAAGAGTCGGTGCTGAGACGACATCTGTCCAATCGCTGCCTGCTCTAAAATAAAGGAAAACGGAACTGCTTATACTTAGCATCCTGGCCCCACCGGCTCTATGAGCACATTGAGCATTGTATTATTATGAATGCGCGTGTTCATGTGAGCATATAACGCTGCGCAGACATCACTCAACTCTTAGCTGTGGGCTACGAGACGCTGCATTAAAAAAACATCCTCCACGCGCTCCAAAGTCTTTCATTTAGCAAGATGCTTTATTTATAAAATGAGGAAACCTCACGCTGTGGGCAGACGGTTTGGCGCCTTGTCCATGCCGAGGGCCAATTTGAAGAAAGGGATATTTATAAAGAAATAAGATGAATCATCTCCCTCAAATATATGTCAAAAATGTGTTGACAAGGGGCTTCCGTGTCCACAATTATGAAACAGAAAGGTGAATACGCCAGAATTAACGCTTGACAAACCGCTCCGCGCCACAAACTCCTAAATTAAAGTCATGCTAGCCTAACTGATATTCTCTCCAACTACTCTGAGAGAAACTGGAATTGACGTTCTTTGAAGCCTGCGGTCAGGATAAAGCTGGTAATGGACTTTAAGATGGTGTCCAAACAGCAGCTGCTGTCACCAACATCGGAGACGTTTACAGTCAGGAATGCTAATGTGAACTATATAGACTGAGCATCTTCATCGGCCACTGTTCCAGACTCAATGGCGGTATTCACAAACCCCCCCTGCCTCTCCTCCTCAGCAGAGACCCCTATAGAGTATTCACTACATGCATGATCCATGGAAACGAAAATTTATGTTAATAAAATCGACATGTTTAAATAGGCGATGTGCATGTTTTTTTCGCTTGTCCTCAGTAGTAAACAGCTCTCGCATGACGCGGTCATTGTCCTTCGCACGTGCGTGACAGCACGAACACCCGTTTCTACTCATTTGCCACATTGAAACGAGCCCAACTGCGCCTGTTTGCCAAAGATCAGCTGCTCCTGAGGTCCAGGAAGGGAAGAAAGAAACAATTCAAGATAATATCAACGCACACGCGCCCGCGCGGGAGCTTTACATGTGCGTGTTTTCTCCGTGCTGAAATCAAAGGTTCTTTGAGGCGCTGCAACTGTCTGCACGGAGGCCTTTGGTTCTTTTAGCCAGCGATGGCTGCGTTGCCATGGAGACGCCTGTTGAACAGAGGTTCTATAAACCTTTTCCACTTGGGATCTTTTTAGAACATACAAAAGAGGCAACACTTTTCACCCTCACGCGGCGCCCAGGTGGTAGTAAATCAGTCCAAGGTTCAGGCGAACAATAACCGTCTTTTCAATGACACACGTCTCTGGCGCGCTCGCTGCCAAACAGTCACACGGTGAATATTAAAATGCAGCTAGTTCACTGCTGGAGAAAGAGGCACAGCAACAGCCTTGTTTGCCGGGTTTTTTCCCTTTTTTTTACAGCGTGTCTCATGCAGCTGGATTCATAATAAGCGGGCAGACAATGCTCTTTGCTTCTCATGTCCTTGCCTTGAGATGGAGACAAAGCATAGAACAGGCTGCCGTGTCCAACTACCGATAGGCTAGCAATGAAGTATCCATATTCTATCTTCGGTTTTCCTCCTCTTTCAAATTATTCCCACATCTATGATATTTTTGCTAACGGGGAAATGACACCGTTGAGGGCAGCGCCAGCTTGCGATCGGAATACAAACGCAAATCTAATCAATATTTCATCTCAGCAACTAGTTGTTCTGTCAGGAGACTTTTTTTTCTTCTTTTCTTTACAGGTGCGGCAGAGTTCTGAGGTTTTCCAGGCATGCACATTAGGTCTCGCCGTGGCTCCTCAGGTAGCGTTAGCATGCATGGGTGATTCACCTCAGAGCTAAAGGGTTCTGGCTCATCAGGACCTCAGCACTCAGGCTGTCCTGGGGGTAAAAAGGTCTATTTAAAGAGGAGTCTTGATTCTAATGAAGACTGTAGTCTGTACAGGGAGTCCGAGGATGTGCATTTAAAGACTTTAAAGGAGATTCAACCGCTGGTAGATGCTGCACTCATGAGAGATATGACCATCCTTCACCTCGTCATTGCTGTTCTAAACACACCTTTTTAGATATAATTACAGTATTACCGTACAAACTTGTGGAAACAGACTTCTGTGTAATGTTAATTCATTAGAATACAGCATTTTAAATGACTCAAACCGCCTTCAAACCCACCCACCCACCCACACACACACACACAGAACTCCTCCAGTTCTGAGATCAGGCGTATGAATTTTCAAGTCTGTGCCTCATCTGGTTGAATCAGGAAGAAGATATTGTGTTTGTGCTGAGTCAACAAAAAATGGCAACAATGAAAAGAGTCACGTTACTCCTCCATTTATCTTTGAGTGATGAAGAACAGGAGCTGTGGTAATCACGCTGTCTTCCTCCCTCGCTTCTCTCCTTCCCATTGATTACTGATACAGGCTCGTACATGTGAAATGATCTTTTTGCTTTCTATTCTTTCCAGACACTTCTTAAAGACGGCATGATTTCTGCAATCAAATATTGACTGCCACTCTTTTGGCTCCCTGCCAGGCATGAAAATTCTAATTTGATTTTGTTCAATATCTCGCCACTCACTTGAATTTCAAAAGAAAAAGACTCCAGGAGGTTAATAGTGCTCTTGGTACTGCAGCTCTGACTAACATTTAGCAGATGACACGAGGCGCTGCAATTAAACACCTTTATTTGATTGACGAAAATAAGGGGTTGAGGTTAGACCTGGGTTCAGATTAGGGTTAGGGAACTAGCTGGGATGTTTAGAGTTATGCTTCCATATCTGCGTAGCTCACGTGGGACTTATTTTGTGTTGTGCACCTCCGAGGGACTGCAGATCGATCGAAGACTAGAGAAGCCGTGATTGGGTCACAAAACTACACCTTTTCACTTTTTCAGCTCTTCCCTCTTTACTTTGTATTGCGTCGTAAATTTTTATCATTTTGGAAAAGGTTTTCTGAAGTTGTTTTCTGTTATTATCAAGGAAAAAAGAAGCTGGTCATGTAGCCTCATTTGAGCTACGTGGCAAATGGAGTATCTCATGTGTTTTTCTTATTGATTACGCGTAATGTGTTTCCATGCGAGGTGTTGTGTGTGTCGTTTGCCAAGCAAAAACTTCCGAATTAAATCCAAAGCTGGACTGGCTGCGAAGTGAAGTAATAAATTTGCCCCTCTTTGCTCATTAAGTTCAAAACTCAGGAAGTTGCATAGTGAAGCAGACAAAGCCTGCTGAGGCATAAATGATGAGCCTATCTGCGTATGAAATGCGTAGCCAACAGGTACGTGGAGGCGTAACAGGACCTTCACAGTTGGGAGCTGGTTAACGTATTATGTCTGTCAAGTACAGCAATGTGAGGATGTGTGTGTGTGTGTGTGTGCGCGCGCGCGTGTGTGTGCGTAGATGAAGAGCCTCTTCATTTAATAATGAAAAAGGACATTTTCTAGACGACCAAACGTCTGTGTAGATCAGTAGGTGAGAAGTTCAGCTCGTGGACCTCAGGTTTTACGTCAGCAGAGAGCCGACGCACGCGCTGACGGCGGAGCCGAATGAGTCTCAGAGCTTGAACATGACGCGATATCACACTAGGTGAAGGACGGCAGGGCTGACAGATGTGAAGATGAGGTTCCGAAAGTGAGGGGGGAAAGCTGCATTCAATGAAACCCCTCCAACAGTAGACTTTCACCGCCCCCTGCTGTCGCTTTATGTGAATTGCAGTTTTCCCTGCGATGCCGCATTTAAATTACGATGGTAAAAACGAATGTCGGTCAAACTGTTTTAGCATGAAGTGACTTTAATACACAGTCTAAAGAATGGAAAATAGTCAGCATACTATTTTAGTATTTGTGCTAATATCTCTTGTGCGACTATGGGACATTGATACCGGTGCCCAGTCATGGATGCTAGTAGTCCCGAGGAGACACATTAAATTACTTTTCAATGTACATTGTCATCAACTTGAATTTCATCAGCTAAACCCTTGGGAGCAACTTTCCTGTGGTGACAAATGAGGTTTGTTTGTTGACCAAAACAAATTTGTTCTAACATTTTTCATTCTCTGCTAACATACCCTGTCGTGTCCTTCCATCCAGGCCCTTGCCGCCCCCCCCCCCACTTCCGAACGTTCTCACCTCCTAATCCTGCACGGCGGCGTGGTCCTGGCTAATTAAAGGCTGTCATGTTCGCTGGCTGGCGGAGACGTTCTAAGTGGTGCAGACAATTTGTGGTGCAGAGGGTCCATCTCATGCATGGCTGAGCTGAGTGATGGAGGCTGTCTGAGCTAATAGGCTGTAGGTTCAGAGGCCGGAGACCCCAGTTGAGCACTTCAAGGCTGGAGGACCTACACAGATTTCTAATGTAGTATTCAGAGTGGACAGGAGGAACATGGTGTACAGTGAAGTACGGACACGTGTCGGACCAGGACGGGAGATTCAGATGAGACGCTGATGCTTTTCTTATCTACAATGGTTCTTTTTTATTAGCTTGTTTTTAGGAATTATTAATGGATTGTGAGAGAACCAGATGGTGGTGCTGAAGTGGCAGAGGTCCTCTGGAGGCTGCATCCAAACAGTTTTCCTCAAACAATTTGTTTTCTAGGTTTGACTGTAAATTAGCCATGGAATGTTAGCATGTGTTTTTGCTTCACCCCAGTTGCAGCAGTCTGCATCGCTACGTAGGTCAGCTAAGTTCAGTGTAAGCTAGCACACCGCACAAAGAAGTAAAAGGTGAGCAGAGTTAGGATTCGATGACTGACAAGTTAAATACCTGCCTCCGAAAAATTCTTCGGCGGTCAATTAAAGCGGGGCGATGATGCTTTTATTCTCCTGCCTCAGCTGTCAAAGATGCTCCCTACAGATTAGCAGCTAGCGCTAACATCTTACTGCATGCAATAATGCGGAATGACATGAACTGAAGTGGTGTCACGACAGCTGAACCCCCTGCACTTGACGCACGTTAATGGAACATTTTCTCCACTTCAGCGGCTCTGCAGGACCTGAGAGATCCAAATGAACTTTCTTAAACAGGCTTTAAAATGGACAAGTGAGTGTCACGTGATGGAAAGCTAATTTAAGCGTTGCGTGTTTGTGTTGTATGTTAGAGGCCTGATTTGACCTCTCCGGAGCTCTGCCTGTCGTTTGCATACAGCGCTGTGTAATCAATTCATGTCTAGTTGCTGTTGGTGGATTAGAAACAGCAGAGGAACATCCCAAACATCCCAAACAATGAAAAACACTCCAGCTTATCTTCAGGTTTTGATGTTGTGCTCAACAGAAAACACATCCCACTAATTATTACGTTGCAAAGCAGTCACAGAAAACACCCCCAAAAGATACAAGGAAGGTTTAAAGATCTGATGTGTTATGGCTGAATGGAGGTTCGAGGGAACATTTTTGCTGTAAATGCAGGAAATTATCACTTTACATTAAGATTTTTAGAGCGAGTCAACCCCCCCCCCCCCCCCCCCTTATCTCGTTAATGGGGCTGTCAAGGTGAACACGTCAACGCAGAGAGGACGCGGAACGATAAAAAACGTGTGGCGTGTGTGGATGTTCAGCACATTCTCATTAGCTGGGGTGGCTCATTCTCATATGTGTGAATGTGAGAACACAGGAACAGATGAGACATGAGTAGGACATGAGGGGGGGTCCTATTTTTGCTATTGCCAAATCTAAAATAGTCATTGCTCTATTGATTTTAAATTAAAAATAAAGGAAGAATCAGCTGACAAGACACAGAGCAATGAATGTATTTTTCCTGTTGAGTGCTGAACATTACTAAGTACAAAATTATAATGGAATTGTGATTTTCCACTCGGCTTTTCTATTTTTGCCTCTCCTGAATCATAGTGAAAGAGCAGTGGTGATGAACACATTATGTTCACTAAAGACGAGTAATTAGCCTCCCCACTGCTGTGCTCGGGGAATTACGTTTTTGGACACTAGGGGGAGCTCAAACACTGATTTCTCGTCATTTAAGCCACAATTAATGAGGGAAGAAGTCATTAGCACACAAAAAACCCTTTCATATTTTAAGATCTCCTCCTCAAATGGCATTTACTGATGATAAAACTATCTCTAATGCTCCCATTCCTCTCTGCTTTATCCCCTTTACTGCTCGCCTACACGGGTTCCTCGCCGTTTACCAACCGTCTGCTAATGCTGATGGGAACAGGACTGGTTGTACTGGTTGTACTGGTCCAGGGCCATGTCAGACCATTCCTGTATTTGCCTCTCCTCTGCTCCACAAGGGGGTAGATTTTATAAATCCTCAGATATCAACGGCTCCTGCTGGATTTTCTGTGTATCTTTGAAGATATTCTGATCTGTTGTTGTTGCCGAGTCACCTTTCATGCAGATTTAACGTCCTCTGACGCCAGCTGAGATTATTTTGACTCGTTAAACAGAAGAAAAACTGGTAACCGCAGTGAGTAATGGGCACCCATGTGTGAGCACAGAGGCGTTTCGTTCTGCCCACCGACGGCTTGCTGCTCCTCGCCACAATCAGGGAGGAAAACGGATTTTTGAGTCTTTTCCTGCTTACCCAAACCTCAATATTTGTCCGTGTGTTGTGTGTTTACGCACACACACACACTCACACACACACGCCTCCAGAAAGCGAAGCCTCAGCACGATTGCACCTGATTAAGCTTGTTGACTGGTGCTTCTTCAGAAGAAAAGAACTACTGGGGTGGGTATTGAATACCTCTCAGCCCATTTGCAAATACAAAAAGAAAAGAAAAAAAGCTCATTCACTATCTCCCCAAATGACAACACAAAGCTCTCTGCCTTAAGTTGTGTATCGACGATAAAAGGGCTGCTGTGACTTTTGGAAGGGAGGGGGGAGGGGAAAAAAAGAAGCAGAAACGAAAAGGTACCCGAGTGCAGAGAACAAATTAAAATGATCAGTTATATAGACGGATGCGCGAGCGTGCCGATCCGATGCCAGGGAGAAAAGGCAGGGCGGCCCGACTCTTCAAAGCTGAGTCGAGAGCACTTTGTAAGAAAACGACTCTAATGATTCAGTCGGTGGTGCTGTAATTGCCGGGAGGCAGGGAAGCGGCGCCGGAGGCGCTAACGTTTCTCTGCTGCTGCTGCTGCCGATTTCTGACAGCGGTGTCACGGTGAACCCTCCGGATGCTTCCCAGCAACCAGAGCCAGCGTGGGAGGGTGCAGGAGGGAGAAGAAGAGTAGAAGCACCAAGTCCGGAAGCTCCAAAAATGTGTCTGGGCATCAAATACTGCACGGTGCCCCCCAGCAGAAGCTGCATCATGTCAAAGGGTCTGTCTCTGATCAGGCTTCCACACACTCCTGACCACGGCTGCTATCGGCTGCCTGGATTGCCTCTCACATTTCATTGGGCCCTTCGATTATGGCGCGCCCGCTCCCACTGGGCGCTCTCCCAAACCACGGGAAGCTCTGGAGCGGGCCGATCAATGCCGTCCGCAGCCGTGCAACGCTTGTGCCTCTGACTTTTCCAATCCCCTGCTGGCTTTCTGTTCGTGTTTATCAGAGAGAAACCGAAGCTCCCTTAAAATCTCCCTTCCCTTCTATCACATTTGCTGAAGATCACACAGTAAAAGACGGAATGAACGCAGGCGCTTCTGACCCCTGTTAGGAAGATAATGAATGATCCGTTATGTCATGTAAGTTTGCCAAACGGAACCATTAATCAGGAGGAGCGGTAATCTTGGTTAACGACTGCGTTCGCCTCACTCCTGCCGCAAATGTCAGAGGGATCCGAGTGGTTTTATTTCAAAGTCAAGGGATCCGAGTGGTTTTATTTCAAAGTCAAGGGCTCAAAAAGGCGACGTTACTCCTCTTTCTTTCCCAGTTCCCTCAGTGATGCCGTTTCATTTACTAAAACCAATAGCTGAAAACTCGCTGCCCTCATTTGTCCCAATTTCCGTCCCCATCCGCACATCCACATCCTGTTTGTTTGTCATCTCACCGGCGCGGTGCTCTTATATAAGCTGAGGAAAAGAAAACTTGCTTGCTTCAGATGCTAAACTTGCTAAAGTTTACAGCTGAAAGGTGAGCCCCAACTTTTGACTGACGTGATCTGAGATACTAATTAAGAAGAGAGTCTGAGCAGAGTGGGAGGATGCAGACATTTACAAAAAGAAAAGCTTTCATCACTTTTGTTTTGATCCCATTCTAACTTTATGGTCAGGCAAATGGTGAGTTGAAGGGTCGGGGGGAACTGGAGCTGAGACCAGTAAAGTGTTTCCTAACGACCTCGGTAGCCAAATTAAGAGCTGGAGCTTGTTTTCCTGCCCGTCAGCGACAGTAATGAGACTTAAACTGTGGTAAATGCTCCAGGTTTTCTATGCTTTTCCATTCTCTTTTTGATTTCCAGGATATTGAACCGTCCACTTTCTGCTCCCGATCAGGGCCCACCCACACAGCAGGATCTGGGCTCCTGCTGGGTCCAGTACTGGTCTACGAGGCTCCAAATGTTACCCTGTGAAGTGAGATGAACTGAGATGAGGTGCCTGGACTGTGGAGGGATTCCTGGATCGAACTCCTGCTGCTTCCATCCCTGTCGGAGGATTCTGTTGCCTCGTTCAACCAGATTTTAGGGATTCTTCACTTGAATATGAGCAAAGCTGCTGTTGGCGATTAAACTGAGCTCAAACCAGAGTTGGAGTGTGATTTCTACTGGTGTTAGCTGCTTTTTAGCCCTAGGAAACTGTCTCAGAGCTGGACACAGATGATTAAAAATGCCTAATTAAACTTTGATTATCCTCAGACAGCTGGACCTGTCCCTGTCCTCTTGCAAATATGTCTAGCTTGCAGTTGTCCCCCCCATTACCAACCCCCTGTCCGACACTCCAGGGCCACGTTGTTTGTAGCCAGTGGGGCCGCGGCTAGTTAATGTGGACATTTGACATGAAGACAAAGGACTTTCTCTCCGCCCTTGGAGGTCGTGTTTGCTCCCTGTGTACGGGGAGGTTGTTTCGACTGCATGGCTTGAAAAAGTAGCGTGTCCAGCTGAAGTGGCTCGTTTATCACATCAGGAGCCGCGTGGAGGGGAGAAAAGTGCAGAAAACAAAAAAAGCTAAACAACAGAGGAGACACAGGTGATATCTGGAGGTGGTGCAGAGTCATCAGGCTGCTTTGTTCCATCACCTGAGCCCCACCTGCGGTTGTGTCGCAGAGGAGCCAGCTGATTACACCGGGGCACGTAGAGTGTGTGTGTGTGTGTGTGTGTGTGTGTGTGTGTGTGTACATCCTCACTGATTCTGAGTGGTCGGCTCAGGGAGTGAAACACCTGAGAGGCTCGAGAGATTGATGCTCTGTCACAAATCAACAGATGGCGTTGGAAGGGATTGTGAGCCTCGGAGGTGTAATAAGTGTGTGCGTGTGTGTGTGCGTGAGTGTGTGTGTGAGTGTGTGTGTGTGTGAGTGTGTGTGTGTGTATTAAGGTTTTGTAGAGTATTATTGTTAGTCACATATGTTTGTATTTCTTTAATGTAAATGTCTGCGATGCTCAACCACATTAAAGTGCCACGTGTCTTCATGTGTCCAGGCAACGGCAGACATATCTTTTGCCTCACATCCTTTAATTAAAAAAAAAACTATTTTAAAAGTGTGTTTTTCAAATCGCACCGTTTGTAGCTGTTCAAGCGTCCACACGAATTGAGAGATATGTTGATTTTTATGCTGATTTCTGGACATTTCAGCCAGAGAAACTCAGGAGTAGAACTCCTTATATAGGCCTCATAGGCCCCTCCCACTGTCGCACAGGTCACACACTCCCTTTAGCTGTGCACGCCGCATTAGTCAGCAAGGTGTCATCTTCATTGCAACACAGGAGCACAACATGTGCTAACCTCTCTCTCTGAGGCTATAAAACTCCGCTTAAACAGGTCGAACATGGGCCATCCGGCACATCCACGCTGTGGCCGCACAATCAGCGGGTTTTAATAATTTACCTCAGACCTCTTTTATAAAAACTGATGGGGGCGTAAATCTAAATCCAGAATCCAGCTGCTGTTAAGACTGGCATGAATACGTGAAAAAAGGGGCATCGTGGGATTGACGGAACGCCTTCAAATATCTCTTCTTTTTTACAATAACCACATATTTGTCTACTTCCTGTCACGGCGCGCTTACATAAATCAAGCCTAATGACCGAGGGGAATGTAGAGGATAAATGGAACGCCATAACACACCAGCACCGCGTCCTTGTGCAGCGCTTTAATAGAGTCATAAATACGGGGACGTGTCAAGTGCTCCATGATGTCGGAGCGCACGGCTCCAGGGCTGTCATACGTCTGTGTGACACAGGTACGGCGGACACGTCAGGTGGACAAGCAGACGGCTATTAGGGAGTCAGTGGACGGCCACTTCATCAGCGAGAGGCGCATCGTGCACGCCTCCGTCCAAAACTGGAACCAAAAATGCATCCATTGGCTTTGATGTTACTGACTTCGATCCAACAATATTGAAATTATTTCATCGAAAACATCAAAGGAGAAGGCGGGAAGTATTGATCTTCTCATAAAACTTGCTTAAGGGTTTCAGAGGAGCCCTGAAGTCTCGTTTCGGCTTCGTATCGATTGTCTCCACGTGCACGTGGTCCCTCCTAATCCGATTGCTGCTGACCACCAGAAAACCCTTCTGCTCGCCCGCCAACTGAGCCGGGTCCTCCACAGCCCCCGTCACACAGCAGCAACAGGACCGATCGCTCATGCTCCTTTATTCAACCTTGCCATGTGAATTTAATGCGCCAACATCAAAGGAAATAGAGTATGAAACGAGTGCGACGGTAAGGTCGTTTGGGCGCGCACGCACGCCCAATAACGCGGCAACGTCGCGTTAAATATTGAGCAACGAGAGGTAGTTTCGCTCAGACCTAAAGCACTTTTATCGCGCAGGAATCTGCCTCATTTTTTGCTGGAATCTGATTCATTCCATAAAAGGAGGACAAACCACCTGAGTGCCGAGCGGCGGCGGCGGCGGCAGGAGCCAGCACGCCGCTCAGGCTCCACCGTAGCATGGCCCCCTCAGATGTCAGCACATCTCCCTGTGATCAGCTTTCAAACGGGCGGGGGAACCGAGTGAAGAGTGCACTTCCCATGTGCACGTATTGGCACGCGACTGCGGATGAGAGCAGAAGCTGCCGGGTGTTGCCGAGGACCCCGGCTGGGCTGCTCCAGCCTCTGGCAGCTAACGCGCCCGCGTCGCCGTCTCCATAATCCCAGGGGCAGCTTAGCTCAGCGGGTCCTCTGCTGCAGGTTCTTTGGTCTGTCTGCGCGTCGGCGGTTGAGCCGCTGGGACATTTTCAGATCAGGGACTGAAAATGAAACCTGGACTCCAGCTAGAAAGTTTGTGGGAGCTGCTGCTTAGGCCCACTTATGGAAATACCTGCAGTCTGCGGCTCCATGGCAGATGGGCGCCGTCTCACCATCTTGACTCCTCTTTGATCCGACGCCGTCTTCCCTCCCTGCAGCTGGTGCAGCCACCGGGAATGGCAGCTGAGAAGTGCCAGGAAGCCTTCAAACGGGGTGGGGGGGGGCATTAGGGTGGGGGTCTGAACCCTGCAGATGGACCACGCACATTTACATACTGATTTCTTTTAAAAACCTTTAATATTTCTTTGGCTTGCATGAATATTCTGTGGGGGGGGGGGGGGGGGGGGGGGGGGGGTCTGCTCACGTGTTCAATAAGAGGGGGCATCAAGGTGACTGAAGGAGATTTACGCACTTATAAGGTGATTACAGCACAGAAATCAAATAAAGGAATTAACTGCTGTGTTCTGCCTGAGGAGTGACTGAGAATTCAGACATGAAGGAGGGCTGTAAAAGAGTGGGATGACGGGGAGTTCACACACACACACACACGCACACACACACACACACACACACACACACACACACACACTTCAGTGTGGCCAATCATTCTGTCCATGTTTCTTGGCTGTGACAAAACTATTCAGGACTTTTGCTTAAAACATGATAAATAAATAAAATTTCAAAATTCCAGTCTGAGTAATAAAATAGCAATTTCTTGCACGTACACATAGGCGCACACACACACACACACACACACGGACGCAGCCATGCGCACACACACGTCCGCAGGGAGACAGCAGAAATAGGCTATTACAGCTTTTGATGAAGGACAAAAGAGAAAATGTCTTTTCGATGACGAGCCAGAGATGAAAATAACAGAAAACAAAGCTGGGCGTGGGCGTCTGCTTTCCACAGGCGGGGACTCGTGTGAGGTGACTCGCCGACCTCGACTCTCTGGGCGTTCGATTTCATCTCCACAAAGTCTGAAGTTGCAACAAAGGGACGAGTGAAAAGGCCCGTTTCCATCCGGCAGCATCGGCTCCGTCTTTAGCTGTTGTTATCGCTGCTCCTCTCCGGCAGCTTCTCCCGCTCAGGTCTCGAGCTCCTTCGACACCGTCCTCTGCTCGATGCTTGATTTCAGGCTCCAGGCGGTTTTCCGGCACCAATTATACTTCTGTTGTTGTTGTTGTTGGTGGCTGATACAAACAATTCAATCATAACCTGTTCCTTAAAAGGAAAATTCTCTGGATTGGATAATAAAATAAACTAATGAGTCGCCGCTCTGGCAGTGCGAGGGGAACTTTTGACCCCAGCCTGGGCCAACGGGAACTGATTTCATTGGACTTTGACCCTCCGCAGCGTCCCACCTGCCGGAGTTGAAAGAGCGTTGACCCCCTGCTCAGGAACGGGGCTCCGGGGGAGCTTCGGCCCTCCTGCAGGAATCCTCCTGGGTTGCCATCGAACAGAGCCCTCAGTCAGGTGGGCACGCCCCGGATCCGTGACCTGCCCCCCCCCCGCGTCTCTCCGGACGCCTGAAGCTGTCACGAATGCGCCCATGAATATTCAGCAGCTCCGTCCCGATGGAGTCCGGAGAGCGAGCGTCCGCACCAGCTGCTCCGCACCGCCGCTTTAAAGAGGCGCCAGATGCTTTAAAAGGTCACTCTTCCTTTAAGATAAACCTGAGCAAGGTGAGGCTCCATCATCCATCCATCCATCATCCATCCATCCATCTATCCACCATCCATCCATCCATCCCTCCATCCATCCATCCATCCATCCATCCATCCATCCATCCATCCATCCATCCATCCATCCATCCATCCATCCATCCATCCATCCATCACCTTTAAAATCAAAAATGTAAATTTTCCTGGAGGGGAACCTTGGAATCGTCTGCTCTCCTGTTAAAAATGGGCCATGAGCTTGCGTTTTAAGCATTTCTGGAGGTGTTCCTCTGGAGCCGGTGTCTCGAGGGTTAGATCTCTTCACTCTAAACACCAAAAACCGAAGAGCACGAAAGACTTGGTTTGTTTGCCAAAACCACAATAACGCTGTGGTGGAAATTAAAAGTACAGCAGTGTTGAAATTCTCCACAGGCTCCGGTTGAAATGAACGTTGCCTTTTTGCATAAAGCTCATTGTTGCGCTGTAATTTGTCACCGGCAGAGTCACGTCGCGCTTTGATAATTAAGCGTTTTCCACATTTCCCCTCTTATCTGCTCCAGCCTGTGTGCTGATCAGGGAGGGCAGGTGTTTGCTGGAGCTTTGACTTCATTAACTTTCTGAGGTTGTGGCTGCTGAGATAACCTTCAAGTTCAAGGAGTCGCGGCATGAAAAAAAAATAAAAAAACCAAAACGCTCATTTGTTCCTCCGGCTTTGCTGAGAAAACAACTCTTTTAAAATGAATCTACTTTAATTGCTCTAATCTCAGATATTGCAGATATGCGTCTAACACACATTTAATGTTTTCAAAGCCAATTATCATATTACATTTTTACTTTCATAGACGAAGTTTTTTTTAAATATTTTGATTATAATTTGTGGAGCCTGCTTTCACTGATAATGATGCTACAAGCACTTTTGGAAAATAAAAAGTCCTTTGTGTCACAAAAAATAAACAAATGTGATCACAATAAAGATATATTTAATTACCAAATCACCATTATTCTGAAAAAAAAAACTCCAAAGAAACAAAGAAAACAGTCATTCCAACATCATAGCATCAAAAGCTTTCCCACATTATCATGATCTCAGCCAAGCTTAAGCCGACTTCACTCAACCATTGGCCATTTTTGTGTTATTTATCCTACGCAGCAGCGTAACACCGGCCGATCGCAACATTTCTTGACTACAGTGAAGCCAAATCTTCATAGCGGCCAAAAACCTGCTGTAAGATCAAAGCACGAAAGCTGCATCTTTACTCAAGTGGACTTTTCCCCCCAAACCAATCAATCCCTTTAATTGTCCTCCCTCTCTGAGGCAGAGGAGAGCAATCAAATGTGTCGTAGCTAGGATTGTTAGCTCGTTAGCGACATAATCACAGCGCCGTTAATGGAGCTTGACGAGTAAATATATGAATTATTAAACGATATGCGTGATTACGTAAGTGGCTGTTTCAGGAGGGTTAGCCGGAGATCCTCTCAGGCTTTAAACATCATTGGATTCATCTGTTGCATGTATCCCGACCTTGTGGTGGTCATTTAGTCCCCCCCACAACCCCTCCAGCTTTTTACTGGACGCCAACCAAAGCGCCTCTTAGCGTGGACTCGCCATCTGCTTCCCACCAGTGGATTTTAATGGATGTTGCGTGTTAATTGGAAAAAAAAGGTCACATAATGTTTCCAGAAGAAGCTGGTTCAAACTCATTCCTGGCATATTAACCGATTCAAATTAAATCTTTTAAGAAGAAGAAGAGGAGGAGGAGTAAATCTGTTTTATCACACACACACACACACACACACACACACACACACACACACACACACACAATGCATCACAGTTTTAAAGCACCACCCTATAAACAGCGGCCTTTAATGCATATCTGTAAATGTCAAGTCAAATGTCAAATGAGGGAAAGCATATTTTTAGTTGTATTTTTCACATCCCAGCATGGAAAATACACCATACTGTCATTCATCTACCAGAATATTTAATTACCATTATCAGAAATTTGCTATTTGTAGTTCTTTGCATTTATGTTTGTATGAGAAGCAAACCGGATAAAAAGGATACTGCGACACAGAGAGAGAAATCACGTTTGCTTCAAAATTACACCTAAAATCGGAAGAATTTCCCGTGTTGAGCCGAGCCCAACAACTCTGGGGAAGTGATTAAACTTTAAATAATCACACTGAAGGGTGGAAGACCCTGCAGGAGGCAGGATGCAGAAGTGCTGCTTCCATCTGCGCAGGGTTTTCGGACGAGCCGCAGATCCGGCTGGGTGACAGGCAGTCTGCCAGTCAACCTTAGCTAGATGAGACGGAGGTTGGCTGGACGGTGGGGGGGGGTCCAGTTTTGACAAGGGCAGAGTGGACAGCCAGCTTCGGGAGCTCCATCGTTGAGGGAAGCTCTATAACCACACTTCCTGACACGCTTCTGTGAGGTTTTCCTGCCTTTCAGCTGCATTTTTACCTCAAACTGATACCGTCCGTTTATCTTCGGCCCGCCGGGGAGACAATCAGATGTCCAAAACATCGCTAACACAATGGCCCCTTGTGCGCAGGCTGCTGATGGAGCCTGGAAACCACCAGAACAACCGTAGATTCCATCAACCATATTGTTCCTTTCTCTTTGTCTTCACATGTGAAAGGAGCCACGTGGCGACGTGTGACTAGCGTGTCCACACGTGTGTGCGCCTTATCTAATTTTGTGTCTAATCTCCTTCCGTGCTGAGAGACAGAAAAGCAGGAGCTCCCTGTACCGTCCAATAAAAGCAATTAGAAAAGACAGAGGTGGTAAAGAGACACCGCAGTGCTGCACACATCCCAAAATGCTATAATTACTTTTCCCTTCATCCCTCCCTATTTTACCGTTTCCCACTGTCTGATTACACACCTAGGAGAAAATCTAATTGAGACAGCAAATTGGCAAACACACTCGAAGAACTTCAGCACCAAGCCAGTCGATCCCGACTAGATAATTGAGAGAAATATAGCTTTGCACTTTCCCGGGTCTTTGTGGGAGGGCTTGGGGGTGGGAGGGGTATCTGCTGGTGATTGGAATCAAATAGAATCTGTAATTACAGACTGGAACACCGCTGGGATAGCTCAGGACCAGGAGGAAAGTAAGGTAAACCTCACTTTTCATCTCTTTGAGCCGGTTTATAAACTTGCCTGTTGGTTTCTTTTTATGCTTTTTAACTTTGGTTTTACAGTTTTCTGGCTCCATCGGTGCGGCGTTGTAAACGTGGTACAGTTGTCAATGGCGCTGGTCTGATCGTCTGATTCTAACAGTTCTGAAGAAAACTTGGAATATTCCAGGTGTTACCACAGGCACGTGTGATGTCCCCAAGTCTCTCCTGGCAACAATCCCAACTTAGCAACAAAGCTGATCAGGGCCGTTGTAGGAGAGAACAACACCATCAAATAGCCGTGCGTTGGACAGGGACCACACAATTGGAGGTCGCTCGTGTCGTCATGGTGACACACTGGTCATGTGTCTGACCCATGTGTGTTGGGGCTACTGTCACCCCGCATCATAACTTCCTGTTACAGCAGCTCCGCCGGAGTGTTTGACCTCTGGCTGCTCCATCAGTCTCTCTGAACGCGTCGCCTGAGGGAGGTCAGGCCACCCCGCTGCAGAGGTTTACCCCCCTTCCGTCTTCCAGCGTATAAGAACCGCGGCGGACAACCTCCTCCAGACAGACTGAGCAGAGTTAAAGCTAAAGCAACAGACTGAGACGGCCGGCGCGTGATGAAGAGGCTGAGGGGAACGCAACGTGGAACGCAGATAAACGAGCAAAAGGTCTGACGGTCGGCGATGGAGTCTTGAGCAAGCGGAGGAAGGAAGTGGGACGAAGAGAAGAAGGTGGCGGCCAGTAACTTTGGAGTGGATGACCCTGCAGGACATCACAGACAATCCTCCAAATGTCAGTCCAGTCAGGACCACCCTGGGAAGCCAACACCCCTGAGGACCTCCAGGAGAGCAGATGACTCCTGACACTGTGGAACATCAACACACACCCGGGCTAGTGGTGTGACCACGTGACCACGCTCGCTCCCTCATCGACTTGGGTCACCGTCTGTTTTCAGAGCGCGTTTCTCCTAAAGCCCCTCAGACTTCCTCCACCGCGGCTGAGGGACGGCGATGGAGGACGGCCTCGTTCCTTCGGTCCTCTACGGACGCCACGACGCAGGAGGGAAGAAAAACGGTTGTGTGAAGGGTAGGATGAACACGAAGAAATGGAGCAGCGTGGAGATAGAAACAACCCTAACAAAGAGGGAGAGCGAGAACAAAGCGCTTCTCGCTGCTCTGGGGTTGAGACGGGGGGGGCGCCAGAGGAGATAACGTTAAAAAAGGAAGCGTGTTTGAAGGAGCAGCCTGATTAACTGAGACAGAGTCAACTGACCGCGAGTCATTAAGCTGCCACTGGGCCGAGCACCGGTCACTCCTCATCCTTCTCACCACGGCTCTGTATCACCCCCCACCCCCGACACGTGGACATAATCCCTCCCAGACAGAACGTGATCCCAAAGAGAGACTTTTGTCTTCATTAGGAACCCTCGGGGGCGGGAGTCATTGGGGGGGGGGCTGCTCTAGATCGCAGAACAAATGATGATGCGCGGCACTTAAAATTGATCTGATAACTGAGAATCAACAGCATCTGATGTTTTGTTCCCATTTTTGTATTTAATATACATCTTCTATGGTTCAAACACACACACACACACACACATACACACACGCACACACACACATGCTCTCCTCAGTGGAAGTCAACAAAAATAAGTCTTTGGTAAACAAATAAGGGAGAGTCCGTGTTTGACAATCTTATTAATGCCAAGCAACAATATTTTTCCAGTGTTCTGGGTAAATCCGGGCGTCTGTGTCACCCAACTAGATTCCTGTTTGCTTCAGTATTTCCTCATCATCTTTCTTTTACGAGGCTGCGTTCCGAGTTCTCCGCCTGGCTGCGCTTCACGCTGCCGTAGCGACAGGATGGTGCGCAGACATCATCGAGTGTTGGGATGCCGCCTCGTGCACTCGCAATTTACTCCATTTAGCTAGCTTTCAATCACAATCTCCAGTGCTAAACAAAGAGCGCGATGGGAGTCCTTGTTATGTGGAGACGAAAGGTTTCGTCCTGAGTCGAGGCTACAGTCGGGAATCAGGCTTGAGTTTCGGATCCATTGCTTATTTTGAAAGATCGTTACGAAACGTGGAGAACTAATTACGCAGACTTCTTTATTTAAAACCAGAATCACCACAATGCTGATTAGCGATCAGTGGCAGGAACCATACAAACAACAACAAATGGCAACAAGACAGAACATTGATGGTAAATTTGCCTTCCTCCCTCCCTATAAGGTTCAGAACCTTAAATAAAAACTTCCTCTCTCAAACAACCCCATTGTCTCCTCTCAGGCTCCTTTTCTACATGACGCACCGACACGGTGCGATTAACAGCAGACTCAGGGAGGGCAAATTGAAATGAAGCCACCGCTCTCTGCCTGCTGAACATTTTTAACCCGACTGGACGCGTCCCGGGGCTCATAAATCCGTCTCATAAACAGAAAAATATTATTGCCCATTAAGTCCTCCGGCGGTCTCATCAGTACAAGAGCGCGCGGAGACACAGAGGATCTGTTGCCGACTGTTCTTTGTCTAGAGATGCTTCTGAAACACTGGTTTTTCCTCTGTAGCTGTGGCCGACCAGCGACACCGGCCAATCCCTCACACAGGTAACACTCACCGCCTAATGAAATGCAATCGCTCTAACAGTGCTGGCTGCTTCCACACACCCAGACACACAAATAAGGATCAGGGTGGCGGAATCGCTCTACTCAAGGGGGCAAAATCATCGAACTGCTTTGAAACCCTGGTTTGCAATGAGGCAGAAAACATTACAGGAGTCAGTTCTTTGCCACCAAAAATAATAATGACTTTTCCAGTCACGCCAAGTTTAATGCCGGTGCCAAAAGGATCGTACAAAACGTCACCATGTTAGCAAACGGGCTCTGCAGACGAGGGCTTGGTGCTGAAGGGCCAACTGTGAAAACTGTTTAAGTGCTAACAGAGTGGTGAGGGGTTGATTCGTGTCATTTAACGCACCAGGAGTGTGTAGAATTAAACTACGGCTATGCATAAATGCTGTATTTCTCTACTTTCTTGACAATTTTATGCCTTTAGTGTACTCTGTGTGTGTGTGGGTGTGTAATTTCACTTTGTTCTGTTTTTCTCTCATCCACCACCGCAGCACTGGATCAGGTCAATGGTTAATGGTCCTCAGCCGTCCCAGTCCTCCACTGGGGATAACTTGACCCAACTGAGTGAGGCAGTCTGAGTCTGGAGGTTCCTAAGATCACAGTGGCCTCCATCATAGTGAGGTAGAGGAACAGGGAGATGGTTAGGAAGCACCTGAAGGACACTTAGCCTGAAAACAAAGCATTCTCTGCTCTGATGGAACCGAGATTGAACTTTTGTTTTGCTTTAAGTCCTAAATCATCATGATTAGAAGAAGCTAAGATTGACTCCTCAAGCGTTTGTTATCTGCTGGAACAGACGAGTCAGGGTTGAGGGAAAGCTGAACAGAGGAAAACAGAGTGCAAACCTGATGGCTCAGGACCAGACTGGGCTGAAGGTTCCCCCTCTAGCAAGAAAATGACCTTTAGCGCTGGGTCAAGATAACACAGGAACCAGGCCGGTTCCTCAGGGACAACTCTGAACGTCCTTGTGTGACCCTGCCAGGACTTGACATTCCAAGAACAGCACACTTCCTCTCACCTGCAATATTACACAAAGGAATCGGGAACTCGCGTAAGAACACTTAGCAAAATGTCAGCAAGCTCATCCAGGCCATTTAAATCCACAGGAGACCCATTTACATCGCAGAGGTGCTGAATTTACATCTCGGGTTTTTGCTTCTACTTAAATTAAATGAGCGGTCTTTGAAACACAATGTTCAAAGACGTTTTTCGATAACAAAACCTTCCAATACTGAACAACAGGAACACAGGATGACCTGCTCGGCTAAACGGACGAGAAATGATCTTTTTATACATCAGAACAAAACAGCAACTGCACAACCAACCGTTCCCACTGGTCTTTTGTTCCTTTCTCTAATTAAAGCACCGATAGAACTCCTTCCATCATCTGGCCCGTCACTGGGATCAGCTGCTTTATTTTGTGGGAATCCCAGGATCAGGCGGTAAGACTTCTGTTTTATGCTGCATGAGTATCAAAGACTCCTGGGTTAGGCTTGTAGCTGCTGTCTTCTCTGGGTAAAGTCCTTTGAAAATTTAATATCTGGGTAAATAGCTAAATCGCAGATTTCCCGACTATAGCTGGTATTACCGGTCTCATACCCACGTGCTTCGGAGTTCCCAAGCCAAAATTGAGTGAATTAGGAACCGGAGGAAAGCAGATCGATTACATTTAGTTTTAGTTTGAGCTTGTAACTATTCGCAGACAACACAAATATTTGAGAAGGAAGAGCCGTTCAGAACAAACCTGTTTTGGATGAGGTCAGTGTCAGAAAATAGATGCTCCAGATGTGCATATCTGCACGGCCACTCGTATATAAGGGAGCCCATCAGGGATAAAGATGTTTGTGTCCGTTAGCACTTGGTGGATCAGAATGTTATGACGCGTTAAAGTGGTTTCTGAAGCGGTTAAAGGTGTTAAAATTGTCTGAATTCCTGAAGTTAAACGCAACAAAAGGATTCGAGGAGCTGTTTCATACTCTGCAGGACGATTGTTTGTTTTATTACCCATTTGTGTGGCTTTATATAGCTCACATGATGTGATGTACAGATCTTCCTACTTCCTCAGCTCCTCTTCGAGCTGTTCCCTAAAACTATCAGCACAGAAGCTGAAACACTGTTCAACGATGTCAGAAATCAGTCACAGATACCAGATCCTGCATCACCGTTTGTGCCGGATTCAAGCGTAAACCGTATTTCTCCCCCCACTCCACCTTATTCTCACGTTTCTACCACTGAGCTGAGCCCCAGCTGGAAGTTTTACCAAAAAACATCACCAGAAACAACCGCAGGCAACAAACTTGAGTCAATTTTCACACCGAGCGACTTCAGTTCAAGGCTGTTTTGCAATACGCATGACTCCCAAATAAATGCTTTGTTCGAAGTCCCACGTTTGGCACAAACAGCCACCGACGGGAACGGTTCGGGTCATTTTCAGGTCAAGTTCAGGTCTTCCAATATATGCAGCCAAGCTAACACCGTTAGCACACTTCAAGGACTCTTGAGGGCTATTTGAAGGTTTGTATGATATAATAAACAATTGCTTCCTTTATGAATATTTTAAAAGAGAGGATGTTGGATGTTGTGGACCTTCTCTGTAGAGAGAGACGTTAAAGGTCAGCTGAGATAGTTCTCTGTGAGCTGGAGGAAGAAATTCTAAAGGTCTAAAGAGACGTTTGAGTCTACGTGAGCGCTCTGCCCCACATAAAACAGAGCTTCTTCTCGTCTCCCCGCCTGTTACCCATTGACATATATCTTCCGTGCCCGTGCTACTCATCCAGAATCCTGCAACACTGTAAAAGTAAATGTAGGGGTTTTTCCCACAGGCTGCAACATCAATAAGTGGCAGAATACATGCGCGGGGCTGTCGAGACGCGGAGGTATTCTTCTCCTCCGTAATCTGCTGTCCCATTCTCTGCAACAAATTCATGAGACCTTGGGGTTGGATGTAGAAGGAGCCTCATTATAATCCCTCGCAAAGGTATTCATGAAAGGTGGCATTTGTATTCAAAGTCAAAGAGTATTCACCATCAAAGAGGAGTGCAGAAAATCCAGTCGTCTCTCCTTCATTTAGGTAATAGAAAGATAGGGAGGAGAGGAGATTAGAACGGAATACAGAGGGAGACAGAGCAGATAAAGCAAGTACACACCGGGGATTAGCACTTCCAGAAAGTACGCGGAGCCATTCTTATGTTCTTTCCCGAGGAAATTTAATATTAATGTTGCGTCGAGGCGAGGTGCGTTAGGCTGGATTTTCGATGTGTTGATTTGCATTTTATGAAAAACAAGCGGCGTCAGAGTGACAGCTGCCGACGTTTCAGGCGGAAATTCCACCTTTAGGCGAGGGGCCCTTCGTTTAGGAGCCCGCCGGTGGCGCTAGGCGGCTCTGTGTTGTCGAGCTGACACAGTCTAACGGATTCTCGCACTTTAACGCGCAAATATGTCCAAGCAGGAACGCTCCTCGGTTTGACATTACGTGGAGTGTGTTTTCTTTTGAACTGCAAAAATGTTTCTGCAGACTTTGATGTCGACTTCTTTCATCGGCAGCTTTTTCCACCGCGCGTCTGCAGAGGCTCTGCTCTCCCGCTCCAGATTAAAATGAAGCTGTTCCACGTTTAAATCACGTAGACGCGCCGATGTGTCGACAATTAAGAGAAAACAGGTTTAATCCTTTTCTCCTGCCTCCTCTTTCACCGTGATTAGAAGATAATGGTGTTTGGAGATTAGCCGTCGAGTTTCAAACTCGCTTTTTAATAATTTGCGAAATGTTCACTGGTGTTTGTAAAATTACCTTAATTCAAAACGTAAAATGGCACAAAAGTGCCTTCATGCCTTCACATCTTGAATACAGACAGAAGTTCAAGCGTCTTCCTCAAAACCGCCGGCTCTAAAAATGTGCCGAATCATTTCCCGCAAACCAGATCGTTTATTTCGATATGGTTAGCGCCCTGCAGCACATTGTGCTGTCTCATTGTTAAAACACACACACAAAAAAACCCCACCCACTCACACGTGCACACGCACCCGCGGTTGACCAAAGGTGCAGGACTCAAATGGCTCACCTCACCAACAGCTCTGTATATTTGAGTTCCTGGAATTTCCCTCTGAACGGAAAAGAAAATATCCACTCCGATGTCCTCAGCATCGGACCCCAATTGTGAGGGAGCCTTGACGTTTTCAGAAGATCGATACCTCGTCACGCTTCATTAGTCTCGGCAGAGCTGCTGTTTACTCTTGCTGTTGTCTCGTGTGCAGCCTGAGCATCTCTCAGAACTCTGTGCTAACAATTGTGTTCTCCCGCGTGCTTTGTGTAGGGCTCAAGGTCGGGCGGATATCGCCCGGGTCCTGGATTAACTGCCCTCGGGAGGTCTTTCATCTTTGTGAAACCGGGAGCGCGCCCATTGCTCACTGACCTTGTGAAGGAAGCTTTCTGCCACTCAGGTTACGACAACATCGTTTGAAAAGCTCGTGGTCAGCGAACGGGGGTCCGAGGCGAACGTATGGGTAACGAGCCGAAGCGCTTTTGACGACGCTCCGAACTTTGTCCCTAGAGCCGAGCGGCTTACCCGAATTCTCGTCTGAATCTATTGATTGCTTTGCTGAAAATAGGGAGCAGCGAAAAGTGATACGACAAAGGCAAATCGCGTGACTCACCAGTAAATCTGTTGTGGATCAACTGGTCTTAAAGGATTGGGCGCATGTCAAACACAACAGAGCTCAAGAAGACGTTTCCACAAAGACGAAGCATTTCTTTCATTTCTCTTTGGTGGTGTTTGCTTTGGCATTTCCAGTCACTCCAGAGAATAAACACTATAACAGGATCTGTAGTGTATTTACAATATGACGGAGCCCCTCGAGGCCGCCGCGTCCACCTGCAGCTGCCGCTCGGGTGTATTTGTCTCCTCGGAAACCTCCGCTGAGGTTGAGATCATGTAACTGACGCGGACACTGAGGAATATTCCTGAACCGGTGCCCTGTCTGAGCAGCATCTTGATGAAGAGAAGGAGATCTAAGTTTTTGTCACCGGATTTGTAAAATAAACATAACCAGATACCAGAAACCCCAAATCTCACCTCAAACCTCAATCTAAAATGAGGTTTGAAATCTTTATGTATGTTTAGAGAGCCTGCTGACGTCAGACACGCCTGTCTCTCTGGACTGGACCCTCCAAGGTCAGAGCATCTATCTTTCTCAGCTTCCTGCCCTGTGCACCTTCAAAACATTCCACCCCAGGCGGGCAGAATTACAACGAGACGGTCACACATCATCAGTTCCCTGATTGATCCGGATCACACGGAGCGTCAGGTTCTTTCTCTTCTGAGAGATGACATGTTTTTTAAAATCGGACACTGGAAGACGCTCCGTTTGTTACTGACATTTTGGGGCAGTGGAATGGGCCGTTCCCCCAAGGATTCCCTTATCTATGTGATATATGATGCGGCAGCTGAAGGTCCCTCGGAAGTCCCTGATCCAGAGATGGGATGTGCCAAAAGCATGTGTGGATATTCTGCAGGAGTGTGTGTGTGTGTGTGTGTGTGTGTGCTGAACGTGAGCAGCACATTTGTTATTTATCACAAACTGGCTGTTAGCAGCTGATGCTTTTTTAACAGCAGCATGTTCCTCTGGCTCCCGGCTGTCATGTGATCTGTTTGCATGATTCAAATTTCATTTCCTCTTTTAATTGGAAATAGGTGTCCGACTGTTGCTGGGCTCGCATATTCATCTCTAGGAGAGCGAGAGGTCCTCCCTGAGGGACAGAGATCATCATGGAGGTTGAGGCACCGGCACCATTCGTGCGTGAAGCCTTTAGCATAGCTGGTGGGTCCGGTCGCGTCCGTGTGAAACGTGCATGATCAGAAGAGGCACAACTCCACACAGGAGCCGAAAGGCTCTGCAGGATTTTCTGCTCGTCCCTGAACCTACCGGCTTCTGCGGCAGCAGAACGTGAGGGAGGAGCATGATTAAAGCCTTCCTGGTCACCTGTTAGTCCCTGGGGTCCTGGCAGTTTGACAGTCTGGTGATTCCTCCAGGCATCTCTCCAGCCCCCGCGGCTTTAACTAGACCCCCTGGCTCATTCATTGTGGTCCATGCCCGTCTCTATCACACACGCTGACTGACACACACTACACAACCCCCCCCCCCAGCTCTGCCATCATGGACAGGCTGAGGGACGAGAGGCGAGGCCTGTGCTCTGCTTCTAATGGCAGAAATGATGCCGATGCAGGCGAGAACTCAAATTCCACCTCTGTTACCTCGTCGCTGGGCTGCAACAGATCCTTGATGATGTCACTCAAAGCTTCTGTGGCCCCTCCTGACCCACTGTTGACCCCCAAGCCTTCACCCTGGTCAGAAGATGCTGAGGCTGCATTCCAGACCTCCCCGCTCGCCTCGTCCTTCCCCCAGAATACAGCACTGACCCCCAGAACACCGCGCTTGTCTCAACATCATAATTGGCTGTCGAAACTCTGGGGAAAAGCTGCGGCTGATTTATCAGAGATGGAGTCGTTAGCACGCCGACCTCTCTGGGGTCCACTGCCGTCTCAAGGCTGTCCTGTCTCCGTTAGTGACTAAATGCTGATTCACAGCCAATCACGGCTGCTTTCCTCTGATATGAAGCGCTGCCAGGGCTTATGGTGAAGGATCTATCACGATTGATTAACTCTGCCAATGCCAAGAGGGGATTAGACAAGTGACTCTTTGGGTTTTTTCCTGCTGAAAGGTGAGAGAAGAGATGAGAAACTGCCGTCCTCATCAGAGAACAGGCACTGCGGGGGTCCAGGACCTGTTTTCACGGGATTATTTTGCTTTTCCTTCATCGTTATATTGTGGTTCCGGGGCTGTTTCTCACACCTGTCAGGCAGAGTGAACAAGCTAAATTCATTTGAAGGTTGGTAAAAGTGGCTTTAAGTGTGGAGCTGCGAACACAGGAGGAGTGTATGCAGCATCAATCACCCCGTCAATACTCTGCAGCGCGCAGGTCAATATGAGTGTCTTTCATATTTTTCTTTGTTAATTTACCTGTGTGTCTGCACATGCAAATCGATCTGCGCGCACGGCCCGCTATGAGGTGTTATGAATTAGCCTTAGCCGCAGTCGATAAGCGCTCGCGTTTGAACGTGATTCTCTCAGACAATCGAATACGTCAATTTTCTGAAACCTGCTGATGCTCTAGTGAAACGGATCATCCATCTTCCACGCTGCTCATACCTAATGAGGGTTGGACGGTCATGTGACCGGTTACTCACGTCCACACAGGCACAAGGAACGTCTGAACTCTGCATGGAAGCACACAAGTAGGAATTGAAGTCAGAATTTTATGACTGCCACCCACCACAGCACCTCCATTAACCTTAACATTACATGAAAATAAGGAATCTTAATCGTTCTAAGATTAAAAGGCTTGTGGAACATCTACCAAATTCATGCGTGAATAATTAAAATCTATAAATCAAAAAATATATTTTATCGTATTCATTTATAGTCACCCCTTGTGGCCAATGGGAGAAGTGCAGACTCCCATAGCATCCTTTTCTGTATTTCTAACCATTTTCCAATCACTGTTCATTCCTAGTTTGGTTGGAGGATTTGGACCATGCAAACCAGATGAGGATTTGAACCTGCAACCTTCTCGCACAAGCACCAAGTTATTCAGCTCCGTTTTTAAAAATATTCATTTTCCATGACTGCGAACAAAATCGGAAAATACACAGAGAGACAGACACATTCAACACACACAGAACACTTAAGCTTCTTTAAATGCAAATTGTGCTGAACAGGTTTCTAATTTATGCAAAAAAAACAAATTTCGCTTGCCAAACTGCACTTCATTACACTAAAAAAATGCAATAAATCTTTCCTTTCTGTAGCTGTAGAGCCACAACATCACATGATGATAGATAAACTTCTGACTCTCTGATCATTTATCTTTTATCCTGCCAAATCCGTGTTTCGGTCAGTGAAAAGCCGAAGTGGGGTAATAAAGCTGAGCAGATGTTTCTACATTTATGTTAGAGTTTTAATGAATGGTGCCAGATGTGTGACTACTGGCTTCTTGGAGTCTGGTGTGACCAGAACCTTAAAACCTCAAATCTGAAGCCTCAACAGACATTTGAAGTAGTGAAGACCAGACTAAATGTCCTCACTTTGCAGGTAGGCACACACACACACACACACACACACACACACAGCTAATCTTTTTCTAATTCATTAAATAATCCATCAGGGGTTTGTGCACGTGAGTCCATGAATGAGCAGGACGGATGGGCCTCGATGTTCAACGTTAGAATTCATCAAAAAACCATAACAAATGCGAGGAAAAGACAATTCGCATTTTAATCTTTCTGCACCAGCAATGGGAGAGTTCAAGGATATCGCCCTTGCTCTTTTTATTCTTTCAGCTCACTTTGTTCTGTTAATCTCCTCTCTTTACTTTGCCCCACTTCCTGTTTCGGACTCCTTGTTTTTCCTGTCGTTATTTAGGATTTCAAACCCTTTTTGACGCTACAATTCCTCCTGCTAATTATCCCCTTCATGGCTCACCTTCTGTCATCCATCAGTGCCCCCCCCCCCCCACACACACACACACACAGCTCCTCCAGCCTGTGTGGTTTGTTGTGGTCCAGTGCCCTCTGTGGCCTGTGGCCACGCTTATTAAACAAGCTGCCTCTGTCATTAAGAGTGGGAAACGAACCCCACTGGTGATGCTACTGCCACCATCCAGTTCCTTCTTGCACGTGTGATCATCTCAGTAATGGAAGCAGCTCTGCGTCATAATCGCTCTGCGCTGCTCCTGACCAAACCTCAGCTGGCAGATAAGGTTTTCAAGGCTAGCTGTCGGATTTGGTTTTTTAACCCTCACCTGCCTCATGCTGGAAGGTGGTCAATCAAGGGTTAGGGTTAGCCTGCTGCTCCTTTAACCCTAACCCTAACCCAGGTTTAAAGGAGCAGAGGTGAAGCCCCCCCCCCCACACACACACACACACACACACACACAGAGACACCAACACCACCACCCGATGGCAAATTGCTTAACTTGGAGTTGCTTTGCTTTAGAGGGAAAAACAGCGATGTAGCCCTGAATTAAACGATGTCTCACGTCTCAGATCAGTTTAGCCTTTTTAACAGCCTTTAATAGAGGCCGCGCACACTTGCTGAAGGCACCTGTAGAGTCAAACCTCACAGGTGTTGCAGCAGGTTGACTCAGTCGTCCGTCCATCTCTAAACCTCCATAATAGAATCATTGCTAGAAACAATATAATTGCTAAAATTGCTGGAAACAAGAGACGCCCATGCATGAAGGAAACACGCATGTCTGCCTGGTCCTGGTCCTGGATGTCCTGGTGCAGGGACTGGAAGCTCGTTAATAGGACGGCTTTGACACGTCCACTTGTCTACCTGCGTCCACGCTTCTTAAAATGGAAGCGTCGTGTATTTAGTGCTGCTGTGTCTCCTGCTTGATGATATTCCAGGAAGAAGGTTTGGAAAAACTGTCCACCAGTTCTCCAGCTCCTGCAAATGGATGTGCGGGATGAAAGGCTGCTTGTCCTGTGGTAATTAATCGTTATTATACGTCTAACCATACAGAAGGGCGGGCAGCCGGGCCGAGGCGTGCTGGGGCCCAGCAGCCGACGCCTGAGGCTGATGTGTTTTTCTCTCTCTGCCGCTTCGATCGATGCTTTATTACCTGCAGCAATTAGAGAAACTCGAAGTGATCAATGACTCCCAAAGGCCTTCGTGCAGGTTTATCTCTGGCTGAATTCACGCAGCGAAGCTTCGCTGTGATTGGCATCAACTGGAACGACGCTTCGCTGGAAAAGAACCGGGACTGAGATTAGGAACTAAGCAAAACTTAGTTGTTGAAAACTGCTTCAAAAGGAAAATGACTGAAGATTTCAGCCAAAAATGCGCATTTTTAATACTGCAGCCTCAGATTCTAAAGGTTTGGGAAGCAACTGTAACACAACTTTCCTTTCAAATGTAAATACATGGTCAATAAACACCTGCACTGATAGCAACAGCCTGTGAAATCATTCCTTAAATAAATAAAAGAAAGCACTTCATAGATGCTCGTGAAATTAGTCGCGAATCATCTATTCTGCGCTCTGAACTGAAGAAATGAGAATTCCACTGTGGCCCGAAACCCAGGCTGGAAGAATAAAAGGTTGCTTTATTCCACCGCAACTTAGGCTGCCATGTTTATTCTCCCTGCTGCTGCTGCTGCTGCTGCTGCTGCTGCTACTGTTGCTGCTGCTGCTGCTGCTGCTGCTGCTCTGCTGCTGCTGCTGCTGCTGCTGCTGCTGCTGCTGCTGCTGCTGCTGCTACTGCTGCTACTGCTGCTGCTGCTGCTGCTGCTGCTACTGTTGTTACTCTGCTGCTGCTGCTGCTGCTGCTACTGTTGTTACTGCTGCTGCTGCTGCTGCTACTGTTGTTACTGCTGCTGCTGCTGCTCTGCTGCTGCTGCTTAAGAGGATCCATTGTTCCCGTCTCCAAGACGTCTTTGATCCTTTCAGGTGATGAATGGGATAAATACCTGGCAGGTATATGGCGCTACTTCCTCTCCCCCGAGGAGGGCGGAAGACCATACCATAATAAGGCAAATCCGACGGTTAAGTGGGGCTTCTGAAGAGGAGCGCGGATGGGAACAGGAGTGGAAGGCTTGTTTGTAATTAACTCAGCTGGGACCCCCCCCCCCCCCCCAGAAACCCAGACTCCCCTTGACTGCTGTGAGCAGCCATGATGGAGGAGCGGCGCTTGGACTTTGATGTGAGACTGGATGTAGACGCTCGCCGCAGCCGCCAAACCAGGACAAGCGCGCGGCTAAAGGACGGCGTTAAAGGAAACAGGCAGACGGGAGCGACGCTGACGGATCTGTGGCTCTACAAAGGTTCTACAAAGGTTCTGAACAATAAATGAGAGTCACAGGAACACCTTCTCATGCTCATGAGAAAGAAACACTCATCTATACACGGAAAATCATCCTGATAAGTTACTGATGATAAAAGTCACATGACGAGTCTTTAAATCAGCAGTGATTGTTTTTGCTCGTCATCACCATCATCACCGTCATCACCATCATCATCATTAATCTGGGTCACTGGGAGTGCTGGAGCCCAGCAGTCAGTGGGTGAGGCCCAGTTTACATCAGAACGTCTCGACTCAGGTAGGAAGTGTCTACGCCCGTGTTGTTACGTCACTCTAACACAGCGCCAACTAGTGGCACGCCATGGAAACCACAGAGTTTGACGTTTCCTGCGTTCCTGTGTGACAAGAACTGGGTTTTAAAACACTTCTGGGAAAATGGCCCCGCTTCCACAGGTCGCCTGAGAGGCAGGGCTACACCCCGGACAGGTCACCGGCCCACCCCAGCACGCACCAGTCACACGGTGGAACCTGAACGCAGCACGGAAACTGTCTCCACACAGTATGGAGCCGGATCTGAACCCAGAACCTTCTTGCGATGAGGCGACTGTGCCGACAGCAACACCTGCGACTGACAGCGGCAGTTTAACGTTCCCGGGCAGCCTGGTTTTTATTCCAGCCCTTGCGGACGCGCCCAGGGTGTGATCTCTGCAGAGAAAATGACTAATTTGAGCCCATACCATGCGCTGGCGGCTCAGGCTGCACTTTCAGACCACTCAGGGTTTTCACTCTTCCCGTCCTGCTGATGGAGGGAAAGTGATCCCAGTCTGTGGGCAGCCTGACCGCAGAGCTGAGCTGATGATTTGCTCACGCCGCCATCTAAACCTCCCAGAAGCGGTTCAATAGCTGTATTTCTTCACCGTTCGTGGACTGAAGGAAGCCCCCCCCCTCCCCAGTGGCCCAGTGGAGAGGCGATACGCTTGATGGCTGTATAAGATGGCGACAGACTGATGCTCAAAGGTCCGTCTGGAAAAGGACCAGGGGAGGGGAGGAAGTCCTGCGCTCCAGTCTCAGCGTTGCGTGTCTGAAGAGTCTTTGCTCTCTTTAAAAGGTGACGTTACCATAGAAATCCTCACAGTGTCAAGACCGAGGTCGAGTGCTTGGACATTCCTGTGCTCCAATTATGCTCATTTAGACTAAAATGATCTTTTTATCTATGAACTGAAATGTCTAAATTACAGATTTAGACATGGAAGCAAAACAAGTGAAACGTTTAAAAGCATCAAAGAACCTCGACGTCCTGTATAAGCGAGACCACCATGAGGGTCTGACTGGGTCTCCGGCTCTTCTTTTAAATTCCATAGAATTCTCTCTGAGGTTTTGTCCCGCGTGGCATTCCGGAATCAGAGCGTTCCTTAAATTTAGCTCCGTTTCTATTTCTTATTAAATCCATTTTCCTCACTTCCTGGTCACCTGCCCCTCACCGTTATTCTGTCTTTACGGTCCGCGTCTCACGTCTAACTATGTTCCTCCTCTAACTATCGATTCACATTCCCATTTAAAAGACTTTTAATCTGGCTCCGTCCCGCCTTCTTCCCAACAACTTCTCCCCCAGAATGGCCGATTTGCCAATTAGCAATTTTAGCTCAGTAGTTTCGTCAGTCTCATTTCCTTAGTTTCTTAATCGTTCGTCCCGTATGGTTCAAAGGTCAGACTGTTTTACACCGCGAGTCACAATCATGGTGAATGATTCATGTCAAACCAAGCAGCGTTTTCTTCCCTGGACTCCCTGAAACCCTCCACTCTGTTGGGTCAGTGTTACAGCGCTTCTTCTACCATCCTGGTGAAACCTACCCTCCGTTAGCCTCCACTCCCGTGCCGCCGGAGCGGAAGAAAGGAAAGCTAATCAGATTTATCGCGGGGGAGCTTTATAATTATTTACCCCATTAGCCATTAGCGGCCGACACAAAGTGCGCTGGCTCGCAAAATTAGAATCCTTATCTGAGCGTTCCAGCGCGCTTGCTGTATTCTGCAATAAACGTGTAAAAATGCAGCAGCGTGTGCGCCGGACAGGACGGCGCCACGGTGCACGTGGCACGAGGGACGTTCGGCACTGGAGGACGAGGACAGAGGGAAGGAGGAGGTGCAAAGCACTCATCCACAGACATTCACAGAGGATCTATCAGCACTTACTTCTCACCTGCTAGCTTTGCACATAGCCGATGCTAACGTTATAGACCAGGGCTCCCTAATCCAGTCCCTGAGGCCACAGTCCAGCCGGGTTTTCTGTCCTACCGGGCAGGTGAGAGCCCGTTAGAACTTTGCACCTCTTTCCAGGGAGTCGTTGCTCTACTCTCACATTTCTGAGGTGGCGAAGTGGCCTGATGCTAAAATAAACCAGGGTTGGAACCGTATCTATGGATACGGTTGGCTTTAAAGACAATAGAACTGGCCGTCGACTCCTCTGACAGGAGTCCACCTGCAGAGTTTGGATTCTTCAAACCTCTCATCTATCTGCCCTGAAAACAAAGGTTATTGCTGTGCAGTAAAGTAAAAGGTTGAAGCTTTTAGCAACACGTACCAATATATTACTGTTTACTGAGAAGAGAACCACCAGAACATCGCCGAAGAGACTGGCCAGACCTGGCTGGATTTCCTGTTGTTCCAGCAGAAACGGGGAAAAGAGGAATCCTGGGGGACCCGCAGACCACCGTGTTCACCGTGAACACCCTGAAACAGCGTCTCCCCCCCCCCCCACACACACACCCTCTGCTGGGATACTGCAATCGCCGGCAATTGCTCCATCGCGTCACAGTTTACCGTCTGTCTTTATGCCTAAAAATAACTGCGCAGATGGGATTTTTAAAGTCGGCTTCAAAGGTTGCAGTGCTCGATGGCGGTTGTAACGAGGGGATTTGTGATTACGAAGGGATTCCCAACACTTTTCACGGGCTTTAACGATCAAACGTGGGAGTTTGAGACTTTTCCGAAACATGAAAGGCTGAAAATGTTTCACTGCATCTCACGACGTGGAGAGACTGAAGTTTGTGAGGTGATAAACAGGAGAATAAACACACTTTTGTGGCTTTGAAAACACACATATACAATAATCTGTAGTTTTTAAGCCAGATGTTTGTGGCGAGGCGTGTTAAACAACTGGAGAGAACATCTCAGCGAACGCCGTCGGCGCTGAAACTGAGACTTTAGTTCAAAAAAGCTGATCAATTTATCCACTTTATCATTGAACTCACTTCACCGACAGGCCCGTTAGCTTAGCTGGGGGAAGAGAAAAAACATGAATACGTAGGTCATCGTTTGGAAAAGGTCCAAATCAGGGATGAAGGGAGCAGCATTTATCTTCCTTTAAGTACCCACTCAGAAATAGTTCATATTTTGGGCGCACAGAGAGCGTCGATACATTCTAAAAAGCAATAAGCAAGAAAAACAAATCAAAAGGCCGCCCGTGCCGCGGCGGCGGCGTCCCGACTTCCTCAGCAGAGACAATAACGGCGAGAACAGGAATGTTCTGCTGCCTATTCTTCCCAAACGGAAATCTGAAAATCAAAAATCCCCCCGGGCCTCGCTCCAGTCAGACAGCTGGCATTTAATATTTCCCTTCCATCTCTCCCTGAAGCCCACGTAGCAGCATAATACCGTCATTATTTATACAGTGGCTACCTGTCCTGTGTGTGTGTGTGCGTGTGTGCGTGCGTGTGTGTGTGTGTGCGTGTGTGTGAATCATGGCCATGGTAACAGCAGACCCATCCTCGACATCCACCTTTTACGCAGATTCTCGTTTCCCGCTGGACAAATTTGTTTTGTCCTGGACTCGAAGCGAGCGGTGACGTCGGCTCGCCGCAGGTTAACATTCAGGCGGTCGCTCCTGTCCAATATTCCATTAAAACGAGGGGGGGGGGGGGGGGGAGCGTTTCTGCAGAGCAAATATCCGGCTGAGGTTTCAATAAGATTCTTATAAATATTAATAATGAATTTTGAGATAGCTATCACACTTCAGAGACAGGCGGGCTTCCTGCCAGCGGCTCCTCTCAAACACGCCCACGCCCGCGCTCTCTTTCACGTTAAAATAAATAAAAACGACTTTTTTTCTTTGGCGTATTCATTTGTAACATCCTGACTTCATCCCCCCCTAATTTAATGGTGCGTTCGTGACCTCGCGTTCCAGCCAAAAACTGCCGTCGGGCCGGATTCCAGAGCGGAATAATGAAGTAAGATTAATTCCAGCATCCTATTAGTGGATATTTGACATCACGAATAACTGCCCCACATCTGCACGAGGCACCAACAACATCTGCATCACTGCGACGATGATTAACTTTCACGTCTTCGAATGAGGTCAAAATGGGCGAAATATTGTTTTCGCTCATCTGGAAAAACACGCCGGTGATGAAATATTCAGCATTTCCATCTGAACGCATCATCAGAGCCTTTGAAATGCGCTTCCTCTTTTTATCGTCTTTACGATCGGGAGTCGTGCCGCCACGTTTCCGCCCCGGCCGTTAGACCGGAGCGTCGCTGAGATTCCACATCTGACGGCGTCAGACGTTAGCATCTCTTAACTGCACACCGGCTGCTTTTTAAAGCAGCACGTTAGCATTCTGACCACGCCATTGATTACTTATTCATGCTCTATAAAAGTTCAAAAGAGAATCACGCCAACACGTGCCCGCTTGGATTCAGACAGAAAGAGATGATAACTGTATTACAGTCTCATTTATTATTAAAACAGGCCGGGCAAGATTCGTCCAAACTACTTTTCTGTGATTTAAATTCCAAAGACGGCTCTTTGCAAGCAGAGCAATCTTGTATTAGCCAATGCTAATGTTTTATTAGCCGCGCGAGCTTTGTCCCGGCTCTGAATGCATATTATCCTCGTATTATTATGAAAAGAATCAGCGCTAAACCCAGAATGAAGACAGAACCATCAGTTTTGGGCCTGTTAAGCTTATATTCACTTTGAAATAAGTCCTCACTGCCGGAGTTTCCACATCCTTCTCTTACGCCAGCGGATAGAAACAGATTGGACGGATCTGGAGACTGTTTATGCAGCGTGAATCAGATTAGTTTGGGGGGGGTATTAGTTTGATCCTGATCAATTCAAACGGGTTTTTCTGCGGATGCGAAGTCATTTCCAACAAGAAAATCTGTTAAATGTGTGTTTTATGTAGCGCCTGGTGCGTGTGTGAGACCCAAGAATGGACGTCCTACCTGGAGACCGGCTGGGAAGCACAGAGACGAGAGCAGGCGGCACAACCAGGAAGTGGGGTTAAAGTGGGAGGAGTCAATTAGACACAGGTGGAGGCATGATGGGATCAGGCAGCGCAGGGTGGGGGAGGGGGAAGTGGGCGGGGCCAAACAAACAGGAAGAGACTCAAGGTGACCTGAACAGGTACTGAAGCCACAAACCAAGGACGTGCACGACAGGCCTGAACAGAACAGAACAGAACAGAATAGAATAGAATAGAATAGAATAGAACAGAACAGAGTAGAACACAACAGAATAGAATATAATAGAATAGAACAGAACAGAACAGAACAGAATAGAACAGAACAGAACAGAACAGAACAGAATAGAACAGAACAGAGTAGAACACAACAGAATAGAATAGAATAGAATAGAATGAGCTGATAATTATATAGAAAGAGAAATGACCAGACTTCTATAGATTTATATAAGTTTATGAGTACACCAATGAGATGTGACGGCTCTCTACGTGGCAGCGCCGGCTGGCCGGCGAGCAGCTGCACGCCACCGCCACCACCTCCCTTTCTTTGTCTTCCATTTTCCGCCGTGTCTCCCAGGCGCCTCCGCTCACATTCAGCATTTTATTTCTGTGTTCATCTGCTCTCCAATTGGGATCCATTATTCATTTAGTGGCTGGAACAGAATGTCCTGGTAACGGTATAAAGAAAAGGCAGGAATTGCAGAGACTTTTTTTTTAAGAGGGGGCAGCGAAACACATGCAGCCTGAGGTCAACTGGAACAAGGTTGTTTTGGTCCGTATGGTGCGTCTGTCAGAGTCGACGCTTCGTCTGGAGGGCCACAAACGCTTCCTGTCGGCTCTGTAGCGGGTGGAGGCATCAGGTGGCAGGTCCCGGAAGGGTCGTAAAGGTGAAAATGGGAAAACGCAGCGTGTGTGTACAAGGCTTATTTCACTTTCAGTGCTGGTGAAGCCTTTTAATCCTTTTAAAAATTTAGTCCTCTTAATCACTTGCGACAGAGCCCGGGGCCCCTCTTTCAGGAATCTTTACAGTTAAATTGATTTTCAAGCCAAGAGCTCTTGGATTCGACTTTAATACACAGAAGAGAATCATCCATCAGCTGCTGAATGTTTTCATGGGTCTGATGCAGCATTTGAGCGAAAATGCGCCTTAACGGCAGAAAATTGGGGAGTTAAGTGTTTATGAAGGGGGGGGCAGAAAAGGAGGGGAGCGACAGCACTTCCCCGTCTGCAGGGGACTACTTGACATTTCGTTTCCAATCGCCGGTGCTGGAATCATCTGAATCTCTGCTCATTACGAGCGATTAAAGGCAAGGTCAGCGAGCTGCCCCCCGCAAAATATCACCTGGCTTCAGAGCGGAGCTCCGCCTCTGCTCGGCCGAGGCAGATTTCCCCTCATTTGGCGCTACGCCGACCAGAATCAACGCTATCGACTGAGTTCAGCTAACAGCTAATCTTTAGCGTCTGTGGTCACGTGGATCACTTACACGCACGGATTGATTACGTCCACTTTGCCAGTGAACCATGAAATGAGGTCCAGCATTTAAAGGTCCTAATGAGCCGGCGTGTTCGACCAGTTAGTTCAGATTCATCATCTGTCTTCGTTAGGCGGGATTAGCCGCGTGTGCTAGCGAACATCCCACAAGGGTCGTTTTCCACACAGGCCAGGTCACTGATGCCCTGTGGTAGGGCCGAGCTCCTGGAATCCACCAAACCTTCTGACTTTAGGTTTTCCTGGAGGTTTTGGAGACACTTTGTCTTCTCCAGGCTCCAAATAGACAGTAAAGCGCGTTAGCACCTACTTTTTGCTAGTGAGGTGATCAAATTCCTGGGTGGGTGTGGTCAACCGTCACTTGCATGTAGTTTTGAGGAAGTCTTCTCTCCCTGAGAGACACAGACGGCCAACAGGTCGCCTGTGGACAGAGCAGCGCACCTGCTGGACCAGGCATGCTTCCTCACAGGAGTAAATCGAACGCTGTTCTTGTCGTGTCCTCGGTGGAAATGACATCACACCTAGAAAGAGAGTCGAGCGCAGCTGCTCCCAACGGTTCACTCAGCAAACAGGAAATGGGCCGAACACACTCGGATGTCCTCGGAGCTCCTGGCTCCGCTTTGCTCTCCTGAAAACTTTCTGCCTCCTCTTTGATTTGTAATTACTTCTGGCAGGCGACAACACGCGGCTCCTCAGTCCGGACGACTTGTACAGACAAAATAGGGCAATTTTCCCAAAGTGACATTCAAGAATTACAATCAGCTTGAGTGCTTTGTTTACGCCGCCCAACGCCTCTAATATGGAGAATTCCGGCTTGGTGACGCACTGGTGACGCTGGCGCACCTGCCTTCTTCGTTTGCGTTGTTTACGAGGGGGGTCTTCCCCCGGGTCGCTATGGTGATTGGCTGAAATTGCAACCAACTGGCTGGAATCAGGAAGAACTGGACTGTTTGGTTTTCCCTCCATAGAGCTCCCATTAACTCATCAGGCTGCTGCTGTGTGGGACTCCTGTTAGGACACACACACACACACACACCACACACACACACACACACACGCACACACGCACACACACTCAGTGTATTTCTATCTTACTGGGCCGCGCTGAGGCACTGGTTTGCATCCTAATGAAGCACCTCCCAGCAGGCATCTCTGCTCACACTCAAATCCTCCACTAAAATTACCTCCCACTAAAGTCCTTTTGTCCGCCAAATTAGTGGCGAGAATTGCAAACAAAGCTCGGCACGCCGTCCGCTCGCTGCCTCGGAGGCCGTCGATTGGCCGCGCTGCCCACAGTGCAGGAACAAGAGGGGAGATTAGTCCAGCCAGTCCACCTTTGTCTGCTGTTTTGAGATGATAGAGCGGGACCGCGAGGAAAAGAGGATCCAAAACTGTGATTTTCCCCCGTGGAGGTCGTGAAAGAAGCTAGCTAGCTAAGATTTTGGCAGAAAGAGCAGCGTTGGTCTGAGCCGGATAATTAGAGGGTTACTTTTGCTTCAGGATTCCTTGATAAATGTGGGTGTGTACATAGATCTATGGGCCGCGGTTGGAGCAGGGTGTCGGGTTCTGACGCAGGCGATCGGCGTTTGGGAAGATTTACGCTCCCTCGCTCCTCAACAGTGAAAGTCTGCGGTCTGAATAAACGCTTTAAAGGCCAGATTCCAGCAGGCGTCTGCACATAAGGACGAGAATCAACACGCGCTAACCGGGACGCGGCTGTCAGCGGCGCGCGCTAAATGCTAACACTCCTGCGTCGGGCTGTGCAAAAAAACAACAGCTGCTCATCCGCCCGCCCGCGAGCACCGTTCCTGACAGAGAAACAAGGCTACCGTTAATTACAGCGTCTGGCTGGGACAAGGACGGGGAAAGTCAACATCCAATTTGGAAATTCCATGTTTCGATGCAATAATTAGGTCAGTATATGTGGTTTCCTGCAGGGTTATTAATGTAAATCTAGCAGCAGTGCTAATAAGATGCTAGCCCTGATTTGCTTCTGTCGCAGGTGTGTGTTTGGGCCCATTCTCCCATTACAAATGGGGTCATCTAAGAGTTATTATTGATCTCCCGGGACGTGACTGTGTTCCTGTGACGCTGCATCAACGAGCTCCCTCTTTGTACAGCAGATAATTAGAGTTCCCTGCAGGGGAGCGAAACTCCCAGACACCACACGCTGCATCTTCCCAATTAAAGCCCATTTTGATGCTTATAATTCCCCGAGTGTAATAAAGCGACGACATCCGTAGTCGTTTAGCAGATTCAGAGACGTCTGAGCCCGCTCTGGCGTTGTAACGCACAGCGCAATTTCTCTCCTTTGCTGCCGCCGCCGCCGCCGTGGCCGGGGCACCTCTTCAGGAGAGCACAGAAGAAGACATTAAAGCGGCTCCGTGTCATCAGCAGACGCCCACCTGTCAGCCTTCTGATGTCAGCGGAGGCTGAGATAAATTCCTGCAATTATTCAGCCGCGCCGGCCGGAGGAGTTCTGCCTCGGGGTCGTTATCAGATCCCCGACGCGCTACAGATGTATTGGCAAGCGGTCGTGTTGTCGGGATTAGCTTCGGGTGCCACAGATCCGGAGCAGCGGGGATGTAGGTCAGAGAGGCGTCCTGCTCTCTGGAGGAGAGGACAGGAACAAAGATGGATTACACCAAGGTGCACTTACACACTCCAGAAAAAACCTATAATCACTCTTTCGCTAATTACAAAGCTAGCAACAGGAAAGAAAAGGATCGCCACACAGCAGCTAGCGGGACCTCTGTAGTGTGAAGGTGAATTAACAGATCTGTAATTCAAAGATTACAGCACAACTGTGCTTTTCTATAGAGTCTGTCTCCCTTTGCCTCCCTTAATGGCGTCGCCAGGGGGGACTTTATACAATGACACGCTAGCTAAAGTTAGCCTATGTAGATCAGCTGAAGATAAAACCCAGCTTTCATTCCACCAATGTACATTTTCTTCCTGTCAACCGGCGGATCTCAGCCAATCTTGTGATCAGGTTCAGCCCGATGGATCACCTGATCACCCGATCCACTCGTGCGCATCGTTTTATTGGTTGTTTCAAACGCGGATCATCCAGTTCGTCAGCCCTCAAAGGAAATGGAGAGCGGAGGCAGGGATGCGTGTCTCGCGGACAGGTTGGGGGGGTAATTGTCTTTGCTGAGGCCATAAAGTGTAGGGTCATTAGTGTTAATAATGCTGTGCTGTCACCGAGGCAACTGTAATTAGCTCCTCTTGTTGCAGCTGTTTCTGTCTCCCTACGCCAGGGCGTCACACGTCCCTCCGCTTCTACCGCCAGATGAAGACGCAGTTTTCTGTTATATAAACGAACCCTGTGTGATAGTCTAATATCACCCTTTAGCTCCGTTTCCATCGCCCATGCTCTCAGTTTCAACCGCTGAGATCTTTGATCTGCAGTTTCTGATGAATATTGGATCAAAGCCCGGCATATTTCTGGTGTGTTTGAGCCATCAAGGAGCTTTAATGAAATAAAACTTAGGTTCAATTAGAGACACGTCTAGACCTTTTGTGGCTTGGCGCCGATAGCCTCGGCCTCAGCGCCGCTCCAGACGCCTCCCTTTGTTTGCTGAGAGAGCTGTAAGCTGGAGACAAGAGCGTTAATGAGATTATGAAGGCCATCGGAAGAGCTTCCACGGATCCTACGGCTCATAACGCACAAAAACACGGCAGCCAGCGAAGGGAAATGGAACTCCGGCTCCTGGAACAATGTGCAGAAAGTCCAGCTTGTCTGGAGGGAAGAGGCGGCTCAGGGACCCCAGGGAGCTGCAGGAGGGTCAGGAAGAGGATCCGGTTCGATGTTCCCCGAACTGAAAACTCAATTATCCCGGCGTTTCAGTCAGGCTTAATTAGGCTTGTCTGATGTGCAGCAGATTCATTATGTTTCTAATTAAGTCCCTATCAGCTGGATAGAAATAATAGCTTTATGGTACATCAGAACCAAGTCGCACTACGCTGACCTGATAGCAGAACCGGCCTCTGACAAAGGACGGGTGGTCCCAGAGAGCGTCTCTTCCAGGAGAAGCTGCTGTATACAGATGTGCGTCGTGTGAGATACTAGAAATATTTGTGCTCTCCAGTGTGATGCTGTAACCGGCACCAGTGCTAACCGGTTAGCTTGGTCTGGATCTGGCGGATCACACCGCAGTAGCAGGAGGGCGGCCTGGAAGACCCACATATACTTCTCATGTGCAGCTAGATTCTTGCCCGTTCTTGCTAATATCTGCGATTTGCTAATGCTAAATGCTGGAAATGTTAAGGATTAAAGGTCAAATCATAAAACAGGATGTGAGGAAGTGCTGGACCGTGAGGAAAGGTTTCAGCCTTTTGTTACTCCCAGACTTACCCCCGAGCATTCATACGCTAATGCGTTGGTACAACAAAGCCGGCCGCGTCTGGGCCTAACGAGAAGGAAACATCGCTAAAAACACGCTGCAAAACATGTCGGAGCCGCTCCACAAAGCGACGTCGCTGCGGGGGATTTGGGCCTTTATCTGCGCGGTGGATTCAAGCGCCACTCAGGAGGAAACAAACAAGCCGGCGCCGCGGCCGCGTTCCGAGCTAACGCTACAAGCAGAGCGCGTCTCCCGGACGAAGGCTGGCTAACCGACGCCGATTTAAATATTTCAGAGAATGAGGCTCACGCTCCAGGGAGACGAGGGGGCTGGAGCCGAGGCGACGCGGGGAAAAACATGGGGATAGCAAACAGAGGGCTGATGGGAAAATGGAACGCAGCAAAGCAGAAAAGCAGCCGCCACGGCGACGCGTTGCATAAGCAAAACAGACGCTCGCTTCCATTTATTTGGATTTCTATACAACTGCAGCCGCATAAAAGGCGGCGGCGAGGGCCGACGGACACGGATAAACGGTGAATCAAATTATTTGGAGGCCCAGAATAAAATTTAGAGTCCTGCGTCTGGCGCCGGCGGACCTTGAATTCTGTTTGAAACCCCCGAGAAAAATCAATAGAGATGCAGCTCCTGTGATAGTGACCAGTGTTCCGAACAGGACTCCCATGGAAACAGACCACTGTCGCTTATTTGGGGACATATAGGTCCAGGCGTCTCCGCGTGGACCGGCCGGGGAGTTCTGATGAGGGGTGTGTGTGTGTGTGTGTGTGTGGTGTGTGTGTGTGTGGTGGGTGTGTGCAGCAACATCTGCATTCTACCAGTGACGTGGGGACATTTTGGCTGGTCCAAATGTCCTCTTCAAAGGGCTGTTTGAGGTTCGAGACGAGGTTTTAAGGCTGATGTTAGAATTGGGCTTAGGCTAATGGAAGTCCTCGCAAAGATAGAAGTACACGCGCGTGTGTGTTTTTGTGTGTTCTGTCGTCCAGCGGAGCAGAAATATGTCCGGCCAGATGTGCCGTGAAGAAAACCACGTCCTGCGATGCGCGCTCTCGCCACTGGGCCACTCAAGGGCACCTGGGCTTTCACCGCCCCTGTTTGTCTGGTCTTTGAACCCGTCCAGTTTTTCAGGGTTTTCCGTTGCGATCTCGCCTCTGAACGCCTCGTTGGCGGTCCACACCAGTGGACGTCTCCACGTTCCCCGAGGTCGTCCGTCTCTCCTGACACGCAGCTCACTTTATTCAAAAAGAGATGTTTCCAGGCCGCCGAGAGAAAAATATAAAAGGGTAAAATTCTGCCGCTCAGAGTCTCCTGACCAGGGTGGTTTGGCGGCACTGTTGATTTCCCAGCATGCAAATGGGTCGTATTGGCAATTTGCTGCAGCCGGGAGACCTCACCTCCGAAGGTGTTCCTCATCTTTGAGACCTGCCACATGTCACCTGATTGGGGGGGGGGGGGCGTGAAATCTCCTAACAGGCGACTTGAACTCGTCGGAATTTTGCCCAGTTTTCCAATAGCAGCAATCTCCCACTCCGGCCTGGAACGCCCAAGTTTTCATTTCTTCAGAAATCATGTACGGAGGCGGCGTGGACTGACCTCTGTGCTGTGGGGGGGGGGGATCTCGTATATATGCAGAGTTCTGGTCAAATGACTGTGTTTAGACACACGTAAACACAGGTACAGTCCTGTGGAAAACATTTACTCAGAGGCAGTGACACGCCAGCGGAATCCTGGAGCGCCTCCTGTCCTGACAGGAATGATGAAGCACCGGCCGCAAACAGAATATGGAAAACAAACCATCAGCCCGTCCCCTCATACCTCGTTTCGGGAGCCGAGCAGATAACCCATTACCGCCTGATTGCCTTTATCTGAATCCGGCGGCTGCTTGCGTAGCGGCAGAATTAGCGCAGCTAAGTGATTCACACTCCAAAGGTCAGGTCGCTCCCGCTGAATATTAGCTTGTGTTGCACAAATGAAATCAATTAACTTTTGCGTGCGATGAAGTGGTATTAAGAATACAGAGAGGGAGAGAGCAGTTGAGGGGGGGGGGGGGGGGGGATTTTGATAGGAAACGCCCCTCTTACGTTCACAGCACCTGTATTCACTGACCTCTTTAGGCACAACAGCGCGCGGTGCTTCGCTAACAAGGCTCCTAGCTTGAAAAGGCTGCGTTGCGTTTCGACTTTGCTAATTAAAGCCATGAAATCCTGGATCAGTCCATCCAACCTCTTCATCCCATAATAAGTTGGGCCCAGGACAAGCGCTGGGGCAGGAACCAATCCACCAGCACCACAGCGTTAAATAAACGTACCTGATACAAATGTGCTGGTTTGAATGGGACCGTTTCATCCATCCAGCTGTGGCGGCGTCACGTTCTAACACGTCCGGGGAGGAGCACGCACACCTGCGCCGTCGTCTGCGGGGTAACACTGAGGCGCGGGAGCGAACGGGCCCCCTCGACGATCGACCGCCGATGAGGCGGGCTTTGAAACGGCCGCCAGCTCTTCGCCAAATACGCCAATTAGCGGCAGAAAAGCTGCTGACTCATCACCCGATGTGGGCCGGCTGAAGACCCACCGCCACGCTGGGCTCTCTGGCTCCGCCTGAGCTAACGACCTGCTTAAGATCCACTCGGGTCGCCTTGAAAACAGCGTTTCTGCGAGGCGCGCAGCCAGAACGGCGTGCAGATGTGGCGATGCTAAAGTGAAAGCTGTCTGTGTAAACACTCCCACGCTCACAAAAAAAAAAGATAATTGGCATCTGGCTGCTTCTGCACCTGTAATTTCAGGCGTTCAGCGCACGATAATGGCAGCGTCTCCAAACCCATTCAGGGCTTTATGTCTTCTTCCTTTCCACTTTTCTGATGAGTCGCGGCTCTACATCCACTTACAGACCAGCTATGGAATCTGTAGGATGCAGCAGAAGCCGCTTCCTCCAGCAGGGCCTTGCGAATGCTAACACTGCGCCGGCTATGGGATGGAAACACAAGTCTGGAGAGCTCCCAATCCCTGATTTATTGTGAATTTTGAGTGGGAAGTCGGAAGCTTTTGTTGATTTTATCCACATTTCTGCACGTTTCAGGCCCAAAGAGGCTCTGTTAGCTAAAGCTGTGCTACATTAGCCGCTACAGAAATAAGCTAGCAGCTCTTGTGTGCAAACTTGGAACAACTAAAACCAGGAAAAGCATGTTTCTCCCACCTTTAGCGAGAAGCAACAGGGATTTGAGCTCCTTTCTTCTTATTTGCTCTAAATTTGTCTTTCGTCAATTCCCGAGAAGCGCCTGAGCAGACCTGATGTGCGGCGCCGTTGCCAAGGTTACGGCCCCATCAGCCCACATCAGTGTTCATCCTGTAAAGCGCCACGATGAAGGCGGGACTGTCCTCGGAGTCTCCCGCAGGAGGGAGCGCTCGTGACCAGAACCCCGCGGATCCGGAGCGGCGTGGGTGGCGGGACCGGGTGCTTTGAGGCCCGCCTGTGGAATTCAGACGAGTGGGCGTGTGCGGTCGTCTGTGGATTTCCCCTGTGCAGTTACGGTCGCTAACAAACAAGTGTGGCCATGATGTCATGACAACCCTTCGTAGTCCATAAAAAAACTTCCTTAGAATAAAGTGGAGGTCCGTCGGACCTCGGTCCGGAACCTTCGGGGGGTTTTTAGTTCTGGTCTTATGAAACGGAGCTTCTGAACTCTCAGGTTCTCTCAGCTCGCTCGGCGGCGTTGAAAGCGGCGAGATGCTGACGCCGCTGCCTGGGTGACTTTTCCCGCCCCGCCTCCAGCGGATTCCGCGGGAACACGGAGGCCTAAATGTCAGAGCGAAGCGTTCTGGGCAGAGGTGATCCGGCGGGCCCACGCAGGTGTGTCACAGCAGGCGCTTTAACCAGAGGAGGGGGGAGGAATGACGGCCTTGGATGGCTGTAAAAGCATCTAAGATCATCGCTGTGTGTGTGTGTGTGTGTGTTTCTGTGTGTGTGTGTGGTGTGTGTGTTGTGTGTGTGTGTGTTGTGTGTGTGTGTGGGAATAAACAGCACTTAACAGGAGATGATGGAACGAAGGACGAGTGTGTTTTGTCTGTTTCAAGTTTCTCTCCTCTCCTCTCCTCCCCTCCCCTCCCCTCCCCTCTCTCCTCTCCTCTCCTCTCCTCTCCTCTCCTCTCCTCCTCCTCCTCTCCTCTCCTCTCCTCTCCTCTCCTCCTCCTTTTAGTACTTCCTCAGACTTTCCGTCAGACCCTTAGTAAACACGTCCCTCTGCTCTCCTGTGTCATTACCCAGTAAATATATACGTCCCATATATACATCAGAGCAACAGTCACAACGTTGCTTCTGTATCCAAGAAGAGGCAGAGACGTGTGACACAGGTGACAGAGACGTGTGACACAGGTGACAGAGACGTGTCAGCTTTAACGTGCAGCTTTAGTCACGGCAGCTTCTTCTGTGCAGGAGGGACCATAAAAAGGTGCTCAGCACCTTCAGCCATCATGGTGGGAAGAACACCCAGGAGCACCTGACGTCTCCACGGCAACAGCCGGCTGAATGTGGAAGCACAGAGGTGAAAAGCGCAGGTGAAGGCTCACGCAGCATTAAGGGGGAGGAGCTTCAGCCTGACGTGGTGAAGGTCCAGAGCAGAGCTGATGGACCCCCACCACACGTGGAGGAGACGGGGTCCCCGAGAGGTCACCCTGGAGGAGCCGCGCTCGGGACCGCCTCGTTACTCCGATTCCTCTTTCAGGTCCGTCGCTTTTCCACAACTCCGGAGCAGCTGAGGGAGGGGGGACCTACGCTGAACACACACCGAGGGTCAGGGTTCAGCGACGCGCCGTCCTCGGCGCACGAGGACACGTCCACACACATTTGCTTATTTTGATGGTGCGAAAGGTAAAAAATCTCAACTGTAGAGAACAGGAAATGAGCACAGTGGTTTCTGATTAACCTAGTTGACATTAGCCTAGCTAGATTTAGGCTCTCTGGTAGTGGGCTAGCTAGGTTAGCCGAGTTTCAGCCTTTCTCGTTGCTCGGTTGCGTCCCCTCGTTCAGGCCTGTTCTGGGCTTGACGACTGCTGATGTCAGCAGGTCGCTCTACAACCAGGCATCGCGGCGAGTTTGAGGGTGTCATTTCGTGGTCTCGGCGAAACCCTCAGTTTGCCCGTGGAATTACACACGTTTTAGCGCAGAGCAGAGCCGCATCATTAGAACCGTCTGCAGCGCCGCGTTGCTGTCATGGTTACTAGTTTAGCCTGAGCTTGCTGTCTGTGCGGCTGGAGGCGGCGTTGAGGTTCTGCTCCTGCGGCCTGTTGGTCGAAAAATCCCCAATCTGGGGCCGGTCGAAGAGCGCGGGGGGACCTAACCTAACGAGGGCGGCGAGGAGAGGGTGGGGGAACCATAAAGCGCAGGCGTTCGTTCCTCCAGAGCAGGCGTGGGTGAGCGAGGACGCTAATAAGAGCTTTGAGGAAGAGCTGAGGTCCACTTCACCGACCCTTTCAAGCGGGTTTCTGCTCCTTTCATCTCTCCAGTGCCACCTTTTTTGTTCTTTCCCTCTTTTCCGTCTCCGTCTCCTTGAGTCTCATCAGCCCGCCTGTCACTCAGGCACCCGTTCAATAATTCAGACTTATATTCTTTATCTAATGGGGAAACTGTGGCTTACTGGTTCCTGCACAGGCGGCGTAGACCCGAGACCGGGCCGTGAAATTGGAGCGCTGGCGTGCATTAACCTGACTGGGTATGTACATATTAATATGCTCATTATCCGCCGAGCGGAGGCGCGGCGCCGTTTGCGGCGGTGACATTCAAAAGGGCGCAACGTGGCTGCGCCGGGCAACGCTCGCAATGACCCGACCCGTGTTTATTTTCGCCGTTTTCTCTTAATTCTCTCCGCAGAAGGCCGCGGACGGCGCGATTAATCGTGCGCGGCCTCCAAAACAAGTTTTAAAAAAAGGAACCACGAACAACAACCCCAGGAGAGAACACGCAACTTGTTCACACAGACAATTAATACTCTTGTCGTCATGTTTAAGAATTAAAGAGTTTACCCCCGGGGCGGCGGCGCGGCGGCGCGGCGCACGCTCGACCTTGGACTCCGGGACCTATTTAATGTGGCTCCGAGTGTTTGGAGGACACAACAGAGGGTGTAACAGGGTACAAAACCAACAACAATCACGCAACAATAGCAGCGTTATTCATCACCACCCCCGTTTAGCTGCTATTTTTAAGCATTTCCTCCGTCTGTAATGGCTCCGCCGTGCGTGTAGCGTACGTGTAATTGCAGCCCGGGGCGAAGAGTCCGTAAATTCATCATTTCGGTTTACGATTGGCCGTTTTTCTTATCAACTGTTCTCCATCGGCGTTAACGATTAGCTGTTGCTTTTGATCGTACGGGAGATGTTTGTGGTTGAGGAGCAGTTTCCACCGTGTGGCGGAGCCACAGAAGGACACAGGCAGCCCAGGCCACCTAAAGGCCTTCTGATGAGCCACAGTGGAGGCCGAGAAGGGTCCAAATCCACAACAACGTGACTTTAACGTGACTTTAACGTGACTTTAACGCGATTAACCAACTGACAAACAATTGAGATAGAAAACGAAACGCAGGAAATCACTCGTAAATGGTATTAAAGTAGGAGGAAGAACGACGCTGAGGTGAAGCTGGCCATAAAGACGGGGGACGGATGGGTCCACGGGAGAGACGGGACACGTCCCAGCCCAGTTTAGCAGTAGGAGCCATAAACCTGCACCTCTTATCATAAACCTGGACATAAACTCTGCCCGACTCCATGTCCAGCCCATTATATATTCTCCCAGCGGGCTGCAGGAACATTAGCACAGCTCGTTCCACCGTTAGCCCGGGGTGACAGGGAGGGGAAGGAAGGGGGGGCGACAGCGGGGGGAGGAGGGGGGGTTCTACACCGCGTTCACTTTAGACAACCTCTGCAAGGAGAGAGAGCAAACTTCTGCAGCTCTGTGTGAGGATCTGATGGGCATAAAATATGAATGAGGCCCTGTTAAATATTGAATATGCACATAATGAGTCGCTCCGATCAGGTCACAATCACATAACGCAGCCGGACCGGCGGCTCCTCCGGATCCAAACCCAGAATCTGAATGTGGGCGTCGGCTGGTGCAGCTGCGCAATGAGCCGCGTCGACACACGCTGGTGCGGCGATTTGGGCCGCTTAAGGAAGTCAAACATCAGGCAGGAGTGGAGATTTCCCCGAATATCAACGCAGAAACGAGGGTCTCTCTAAAGGTTGCTCCTCCTCCGACCTGAGATCCAAACCACAGGTGTGACCAACCCCCCTGGGGCACGCGGCGGTATTCCCCCGGGGTGAAAATCCCCTTTAAAAGCCCGTCGCCTGTCTGGATTTCCCTCATATTTTACACGCAGACTGACATAAACTGGAATGATTGCATTTGTTTGAGACGGCCCATTATGCAAACGAGCTGTCGTAGAGTAATTCCTTAAGTTGGCAGTGTCGTAGTTAAGCTGATTACATCAAAACCGGTCCGTCTGTTTGCATCGCGCGCTAATACGGTGATACCGGGCCCGTTCTGTGTGTCGCCGCCGCAACATAAAGGCATGAATATGCATGAACAGCAGTTTAATGCATTAATTTTATCTGACGCCACGCTAATGCCTGTCAGTGGTAATGCAGGGGAGCGATATCGATGAAGCGGCGCCCGCACCTCCAGCGCGCGCAGGCCCGAAGATTAGAGCCGCGGATGAATATTTCATCCGGGCGTGTCGCACAAACACTCAACTTGAACTGAGACTTGAAGAATATTTACCGGGGGGAGGGTGAATGCTCCAGGAGACAGCGCTAGATGAGCTCAACTGATGTTTCTTTTCACACACACACACACACACACACACACACACACACACACACACACACACACACCCTCCCAACGGCTGCCCTCAGCGCTGACAACTTGTTTATTCTGTGATTCTAGTGAACCCGCGTTGGCTTTAAGAGCACGGTGACCCGGGAGCAGAGGAACTTTTCCACGGCCGCGCTGCCCACGAGCCGCTGTGGCTGGCCGGACTTCAAGGCCGCCTGGGTTCGGCTTCATGATGACCTGCCAGACAAGAACCCAAACACCGTAGGAGGAGCGGCCGAGGACCCGGGGCTGAGAAGCTGCTGTGGTTTAGGGACAATTGTATCCTGCAGAACTGAAGCTGCACCATCGCCGCCCAATCCCCAGGACTTCCCCCAATGTCACAGTTTCAAGCTGAGAGCAACTAGTCCCCGGTCAGGTCAGGCCCTGATAACCCCGATGACACGCCGATGGTGCGAGGGGCAGCGGCCGAGTCGGGTCTGGCGTTGCCCAGGGGTCACCCAAAGGTCGCTTGCGTCAACTATGACCACACTTTAGCCTTCACTGTCTTCTCATCTGAAAATGTTTCGGCTTTATTTATGCGGTAAAATTCCAACAATATGAAGAAATAATCTGGATTGAGTGTGAAAACAGTTGGCGTGTGTCTCCCATCAGCTCTCCAACAGGTGGGGGCCTCACCTCTGACATCAACAGGCAATTATTCTAATGCAATTAAATGCACCATTTCAGAATCAATACTAATCGTTGCCCATAATCACAGGAAACGTGTCCTCAGTGTCAGACGGGGGTGTCGTTCCTGCAATTAAGCCCTGGTCGCCTCCCCCCCCCCCCCCATGACAAACCACTGAGCAAACAGGAGCCCCCCCCCACCCTCTTTAACCTCATCCTGCCTGGCATTCTAATTATGGGCCTGGAGAAAACACACCAAACCACACACACACACACACACCACACACACACACACACACACTCACAGTGGCACCGCAAAGTGAAAAATATGTGCGTTTCTGACTCCGTGCGACCGTGTTCCTCTGCCATGTCTTTTTCTGTCTGCGTGTGGACGCTCAGCCAACGCCCTGCAGTGACCCATGTGTCGACATGCGAGTGGGGGCAGAGCCGTAACAGGATGTGGCCTGTGAGGGGCGCAGCAGCAGCAGCAGCGGCGGCGGCGGCGGCGGTGGCGGCGGGGGCGCCCTGCCAAGCACTTGTGTAACAGGCTGTTAAATAACCTGCGGCCCAGCGGCTCGCCCAGTGTCGCCGTGCGCTGCAGATGTCATGCTAACCCGACACTGCGGCTCATCGCAGGAGACACCGTTAAAAGTGTGGCGACGCGCTGGTCGGTCGGGGCTCCTCACCGAGGGTCCGCCAAAAACCAAAGGTAGCGAAAAGTCTGTCCCTGCCCCAGAAACAGGAAGACAAAAGAGCCACACATGTCCCAAAGCCTCTGGATGTCACCAGTGTTAATGTAACCTGAATAAATAGGCTCTGGGTGACAGTTGGAAACAGGAAGTGAACAACAGTCTCCTGTTTTTATGTGTCTTCCAGCCATTCATCCACCCAACCAGGCCTCCTCCCTATAAACAACATTTTTTTGCTTTATAAAGAAAAAAGCCTTTCTATTTTCTCCCCTTTTTCTTTCCACTCTCCCAGTTTAGAACTGGATTTTAAAGGTCTGGTGTGAGGGACAGTAAACCATTTAAAAGTCTCATTTAATTGTAATTCAATGTACATAAACTTGGTTTCTTGCGTGTTTCAACCTTAATGAAACATTTACAGTTCATTTTCTGACCCCTCGACGCAGCCAAATTTGCCAAAATTAGGATGAAAACTGCCCGTTTTAGTTCATTTTTAGCCACTTGTAGCCCATTCTGTGGGAAAGCTGAAGGCAGCATCTGAAACCTCCGAGTTACTGAAGGTGACGCCTCACGAGCCGTATCCTCATTATTCGCTCTGCCGCATTACTTTTGTTTGGTCGAGCAGCAGCTCCAGTTTCAGCTCAGCTGGAGGAAATCTGCGATCTCCCAGCCCGATCCGATCCGATCCGAGCCCAGAGCCGGCGTGGCCCGACTTTTCAGTAACTTCACCGCCGCCGCAGCAAGGGGTCACTGCCCCCCTCCCCCTCCCGCCGCCGTCTGTCTCATCGCTCGGGACGTGGTGTTAATTCGTCCGACCGCGACTGTCGTCCCTCGTTATTCTCACAGCAGCGGAGACGATTTTTGTCCTCCCACGTGCGTTTTTTTTGCATTCCAGACAGACCGCTCGCGCTGACTCACGTCGGGGGAGATGAGCGCAGAATGACTCGAGACGTCAGATGAGTCAGAGATCCAGCACCCTCCATTCCGATCCGGTACCATCGGATATCAAAGGGGTTAAAGGAGGCGTTTCTCTGATTGGTCAGATCAGGCCCGGGGAGGCCGTCGTCCTCGCCGAATGCTCTCGGGTGCTAATCTCCTGCGAGGCGAGACGCTTGTTTGCTTGTTCGGCTTCTCATTATCCAGCTAAATCGGGGATCAGGTCTCACACCTGGGGGGTCCTGTGGGAGGTGGCAGCTGTTTGCTGAGGGCTGGGCTGGGAAGTGGAGGGTTCTGGTAGTAGGGGAAGATGCCAGAACACTTCTAGAGCACTGCCGAGGTACCGTTGAGCAAGGTACTGAACCCACAAATGCTCATAAAGGGCCCTGCGGTGAACTGGCAACCCATCCAGTTGGACCCTGCCCATATGTGCACCCCCCCCCGTGACCCCGAAAGGGCTAAAGCGGTGAAGAAGACGAGACCAGACGTGGAGGAACCAGGCGGGGCCACGGCAACGTGGCGTGGGCTGAGCTTTCCTCCGAGGTGAGTCGCTCTGACAACCCCCCCCAACAGCACTAATAAACAAAGCAAAGAGCCCGGAGAGTGTTGTGGGCCAGATCCTGTGTCCTGTGCTTCCTGCTTGGCTGCTCCCTCCAGCTGTGAAGCTCTGATGGTAGTCTGGTGTAATCTGGTGTTGACCAGAGAGATAAACACTGTATCCAACCCCCCCCCCCCCCCCCCACCACTGCAGTTCCTCCACCTCTCACCTGTCCCGTCCTCACACCCTCATCCCAAAGGAGCCGCCGTTCTGCTTCCCTCTCGTCTCGTTTCCCGTATGTGGGATTATACCAAAGATCCTCCATATCATCAGCGCTCTGGGAGCTGAACAAAAGCTGAACACACACATCGGTCACATGGTCGCGGTGAAGGATGGACGCTCCGTCCGCCGCCGTCGATCTTTTCCACACAAACGATTGAAACGACCCCTCCAAGGTCACACTCTTCCCGCCGCCACTTCCAATCCCTGACTCCGACTTCATTCTCTGACTCCGGCAGATAAAGAGATCAACGGCGCGGCGGGAGCGCCGGCGCCGCTGCGAGGGCCGCCTGCGGTCTCATTACTCCGCGTCACGCTGTGATGGGCACATGTTCCCAATGAGAGAGCAGGAGCGTGCACGTGCGGGAGTGCCGCTTCCCCCCCTGCCGTGTACCCTACAGTCGCGTCGATATTTTCACAATCTGGAATCGGCAAATCGACACCGCGAAGGTCACATTTGAGGTGACGCGATCCCGGCGAAGCCCCTCGCGCCCGCCGCCAACGCACCGTCCATCAAAACGCTGTTTTTTTCCAACGTTTTTACTCTGTCACATTAGCCGCTAATTAGAATTTCCACACTTACCGGAGCAGGAAATTGTTAACAAATGATTGGGCTCATAAAGCTGCCCACCAGGGGGCGACGCGGCTGGGCTCGTGGCCTTTTATGAAACGTGGATGTCGGTTCTTGTACCGGCGCTCCCCGGGGAGCCGGGCTGGACCTTTGATTCACTGCATTCGGGAATAAATCTGAAGCTGAGATCTGCTGACACGCGACCTTGGTCACAAGGTCGCCGCGCGGAGCAGAACGTCAGGCTGGACTCTTGAAAGCCGGCCTTCATTCCGGAGCCGTCAGATCGGACGTTGGGCTGTGACGCGCCGGCCTCGGCTCTCTCGGCGTCTCCAGATTGTGTCGTTTTTCTTCCTGCCAGGTCAAAGGTCGGCAAAGTCTCGGAAAGACAAAGAAAGTGAAGCTGGTGAAGAGCAGGAAGGGAAATGCTGGATAAAGGTTCAGATCCAGTCGGAAAAATACGACAGAACAATTTATCATCATTATAGACTCGAAAAATGACAAATTAAGGGTGTTTTTGAGATTAGGTTACGTGTTTTGCGTACGTCATGGTGACTGTAACAGTCACTTTAATCATGTTGGACTGGGTAGGAATGGATCCAAGACATTTACTCTGTCAATCACGCGTACAAAAATAGTAAATAATTCATCTGTAGGCAAGAAAAACACTTAAACGCCGTCTTTAAAGAGACGCGTCAGTCTGGTGATAGCGTGAACAGACGGGAAGTATCGGGCTTTCCTCAGGATCCACGTGTTCAGAACCAGCTCTGACATACAGTAAAGTCCGGCTCAGAGGAGGCGCAGGACCTGAGCGGCGCTGCTAAAACCCAGATCTCTGATGGAGCTCTCTAAACTGGTGGCTTTTCCTGCTAACGTTACCCAGAGTGCTTTGCAGCAGCAGGCTTTCCTATTATTGTCTGGCAGTCAGGAGGCCTGAATCTGGCAGCTTTAATGAACTGTGGCCTGCTTCAAATGTTGCTTTTATCCATTTAATTCTGTAGCATTGGAGGAGCGTATCCAGCCTGGCCGGAGGGGCCGGCGGCGCTAATTGTTGCGAGGTTTGTTTCACTTTATCAGCAAATAAAGCAAAATAGCCCCCAGGAAGGAAAGTGGAGGGGGAAAAAATAATCAATGGACATTATTAATGTTTGTGGGTGATAAATAACCTGATTTAAATGCACTTTGATTAGAATTAATCACGTTTTAATCAGGGCCATATTATAAATCAAAGCTTTGCTTCATACGCTTTATTTTGTTTTTGTGACATTAAGATTAATGAGAATTCTAACGCTTCTGTGTAAAATCAAAGTCCCTCCATCAAAACGTCAGATAAACCACCAGGCTTGGGCGCAATCAGCCTGCAGAACGTGCTGTCACACACACACACACACACACACACACACACACACACTACATCATCAAAATTTTAGACCCTCGATTATTGAGTTATTAATAAACGTGACTGCAGCAGAGCAGCATTATTGCCCCGTAATAACAATGACCGACCTATCCTTGGACCATACTAGTTTAACAGGTTAGTGGTTGACACATTTAGCGACACATTGCTGATGTCTCCCAGTGAGACCAGTCAGGGTTCTTCTGTGTAGCTAGGCTCATTTCCCAGCTCGCCTCATTGCTCTACTTGAATCATTGGTAGAAAAAAAAAAAGGTTTAGCACACGTCAGCTGTGAGCAGGCAGCTGTTTACTGGCCCTGGATTAACCCTGCAGACGTCCTCTTAGCAACACACATCAATGATTTGTGCTAAACCTGACACAGCTTAAGTTTAAATGTTGCCACAGCCAACCGGGACATTGACAAGCACGTGTTTACACAACTTCTCCCTCACTTTGAGGATGGTTCCAGATGCGTTTTCCCTCCCACCCCCTTAAATAATGCGGCCTGAAGCTCAGACGCAGACCCGCGTCTGACTCCTTTTCTGACGTTCAAAAGGTTTTCTGATTTGTTAGCTTAGCATTAGCCTGGCTTCATCTAAAGACTGTCTGGCTCTATGAGGGTGGGGATGACGCAGCCTCCCCGCCCGCTGCCACTGATCATCCTGCTGCTGCTGTCTCAGCGTTCCCGTCCCTCTGCGCTCAGGTTCCAGCTGACGTGCACACAACAGGTCTATTAATTACTGACAAACATGATGGCGCCTCCCTTATATGTTGATATGCGTCCCAGCTGCTTCCCTCTCCCCTCCGCTTCCTCTGCCATCTTCTGTCCGTTGGAGGCACCAAACTTCCGCTGGTCCAAGCCTGCAGATGTTAGACCAAGACTGTTATTCTGGTGGAACACTGCCAATAACGTGCACAACCGTGGCTCCTACTGAGGTTTCAAACAGGTCATAGTTAAGCTGCGAAAGGCTGTGAACATCATCCCTTTGTTATTTTTATTCTTCGTGTTTATACCGAATGTCATTAACTTGCAAATGCTGAATAACTGCCTCCATCTGTGGGATCTGTGTTGTGCAAAGCGTCTGTTTGATGTGTTCTGCTGTGCACCTGACCTTGGACCTACACGTCCCACGTTCCAAATCAAACACATCTTCTCCTGGTGACCTTGTTTACTGCTGTTTTGCTCTAGCTTAGTCTATTGAAGGATTTCTAAAATGACTCTCAAACTCCCAAGTCCCCTCTGGGCTTCTCACAGTTTCTATTTATTACCCATGTTCAAAATAAGACAAGATGATAAAGGAAAGGACAAAAAAAAAACCACATTGCACCACCTATTTTAATAATAAGGCCTTACGTATTATTACAGTCTGGATTATCTTGATGGTGACTCATTGAATTAAAGTAAAATACATCTTAATTCTTTGGCTTTATTAGCTCCACTCTTCTCCACCCAGATGAAGAAACGTCTCGGCTGAGGTCAAGAGCCGTAACAGTCGTTCGCAGGTTGTTCCAGCGCCCCCTGGCGGCGCCCGGTGGGTTTGCATCCAAAGTGGGTTGGAGTCCGCACGGCTTCTCCTCCCTGAATCGCTCCTCTTCTCCTCCCCGAATCACCCCTCTCATGTCACTGGTGCCGCTTGGATGTGCAGACGTAGCCAATCTTTTCCCTCATGACGACACCGAGGCTGGGCTCAGCGCGCCAGGATCACAATATTTAACACACCCACCCTGGATGAGCTCTTGGAAAGGAAACGCGGCAGCGCTGCGAGGGGACAGATTACCACCGATCCCTGCACCTGCCGGACGGTCTCTGATTCGGTTTGAACTGGAGCAGCAGCATCAGGACGCGAGCACCTGTTATTTTTTCTCATTCCAACTTCTTTTTCGCTCCATTCCACCGCGTGTGCGCTGTGATTCGATGGACTCCAGCGATTCCCCTCGGAGAGAGTTATGACTCATTTTGGCATCTTCGTCCGCGCTGGCAGCCGCGGCAGGGAGCAGATTTTGAGGATGAATATCGCAGCTTGACCGGGGAACTCCTTCTTCCCGTTGAGTCCTCTTCGTGATTGATGTGGTCCTGAGACTGTGTCTTACTATCAGGAGCCTCTGAAGTGTCCGGTCATCACGATGTGGCGCTCCGTCCACCTGTCTGGGGACGCAGAACCGTCACTGTTGCTGCACGCATGATGGGATTATCAACAGTTTGATGTTTATTTGCGATGATCTCTGTAAATCAAAGGAGCATTTCGCCGTTGCCATAGCAGAACTCCGTCGGATGTCAACCTCGGTGCGGTGAGGTGCGCTGCGCTTAAAGCTGACCGCGTAAAGAAGAGAGAACGACAGGAAGATGATACTCTTTCGGAAATTCAGAGTGCTGATCCTCATGGTGTTTCTGGTGGCGTGCACCATGCACATAATGATAGACTTGTTACCGAAACTGGAGAAGCGCGGCGCGGGAGCGGACGGCGCGGACGGCGGCTGTCAGTGCGCTCACCACCCGGGCGGAGAGTCCCAAGGCTGGGGGAAGCAGCGCGTCAGGACGGCGGCCGAAGCCGGCTGGCCTAACAAGCACACGCTGAGGATTCTGCAGGATTTCAGCAACGAGCCGGTTTCCAACCTGACGTCGCAGTCGCGGGAGAAAAACGCGGCGGCCGCGGACCGAGCGGAGCCCCGCGGGCGGACGGGACCGTCGGCGGGGAGGAGGCAGGAGCACAAGCCGCTCATCGGAGAGGCGAGCAGGGCTCGCGCCGTCCCCTCCAGGCTGTCCGCGCTGTTCGAGCATCCTCTGTACAAGGTTGACCTTCCCCCCCTCACGGATGATGACACGCTGTTTAACGTCAACATGGACATCAGGTTTTACCCCAGAGCTGCGGGGAACAAAGGGTGGTAAGTTTGAGTTCCACTTGGAAGCTGGGCTGGAATTTAATGTTGTCATGGTGAGAGCAAACTACAGCTGCACGTTAGCTCCTTATTCTGAACTGTAATCTATCTATCTATCTATCTGTCTATCTATATCTATCTATCTATCTATCTATCTATCTATCTATCTATCTATCTATCTATCTATCTATCTATCTATCCATCCATCCATCCATCCATCCATCCATCCATCCATCCATCCATCCCAGTTCCCATATGTCCGTCTCCGTGTTGGCGTTTTTCTGCTCGATCTTTCTTCTTCTGGACGTAAACCGTCTCGCCCCGTATTTCAGGCACCACGAGGAAGGCAACGAAGAAGAGGAGGACTTCCCGCCAACCGGGGAGGTGGCGGCGGAGTCCTACCCCAACTGGCTGCGCTTCCACATCGGCATCAACCGTTACGAGCTGTACTCCAGAAGGAGCCCGGCGACGGACGCTCTGCTGAAGGACCTGGTCACGCAGAGGATCACCAGCGTGGGTGAGTCGGTCACAGAGTCCATGTACAGGTCATTTCGGTTTACCACCAACACACCTCTGCCCTCCCAATTTCAAACTGGGATTCTGGGAAAAGGCCCATAATAGGGATATTTCCTTATAATTCCGACCCTGTAGATCAACTTCCTGTCCCTCTAGATTGAAATATTGCAGCTGCTAAACCCCCTAAAACCCGAACGACAGGGTCGGGTTGGTGTTCCATTTCCAGCTGTTGGTCAGGTTAAAGTGCCAGAGGCGTGAAGAGGAGTCTCGCTGCCCTAGCGAGCGTGTGAATCGCAGCGGCCGCAAGATGAAGATTTGGTCTGAAATCCAAATGGGCGCTTAAAATATCCTCGGCTGCAGTTATCTGCGCGCCTTTGTTTTCCTCACAAAGAGTCATTGTACATCTTATTGACGCCGTCTCCGCCGTCTCTTTGTTACTCGCCCCTCTCGCTTGCAGCTCGCTATCATTCACGCCGCACTCCTCAGCCTACACTTTAATGGCTGCTGTGTGTGTTTTATTCACACCGCGCTGCATAAATCCCTGTCGAGACGCACCTGTAAAACAGCTGACTGCTGAAAAGTGTGTGTGTGTGTGTGCTTGTATTTGCTCCATACTGGGTACCAAATAATCATCCTACTGGCAAATTGACGACACCTCTGCAAAGTGGGGCAGTTTTGGCTGGTCCTGACAAATTCTAAGGACAGTTTGAGGGTTAAGAAATGGTTTTCTAGGTGTTTAGGATCAGGGAGTTAGTTAGGATGGGAAGGGTCGGGGTAGGGAACTACTGTCTGAATACACGCGCGTGTATCATGTATTTGGCGCACACTCACACCACAGCTTCCCCTTCTTTGTGTCCGTCTCTCTGTGGCCTTTTGTTCGCTCGTCACCTGGGCTCATAAATCACACGCACACCGGCGTGCGGCGTGGATTTATCGCCGCAGCGCCGGGGTGGAGAAGGGAAAATTGACAGTGGGTGAGTCTCGGAGCTTTCTGAAGGACCAGAGAGCACGGAGGTTTGAAGTGGAGGACACGCCGGTCCATTTGGGGTTGGATGGATTTATGTGGTATAAACGGCCGTAGAGTGACAGATGGCCTCCGGGCGAGCGAGCGTGCGTCGCTAAAGTCAGAGCCGTGCTCGCATGCTAGAGCGGTTGCAGGGAACAAACCGGCTGAGCGGTTTGTTGCCCGGGGGAGGGGAATTTCCACCAGGGATTACCTTTTGTAGTTTTCAATTAGATACCGAATTTCGAGAAAACACGCCACAGCGCGTGAAGAATCGAGGTCAGCCCAGCAAGGATTGTAGCTCATTCGCTCAAGGTCGCGGTATTACAGCGCGGTCGGGCCATCTGCAATCTCTCAGAGGTTTTACACCAAGAAAGATTACTGCAGCCGCTTGACCTGCTGCGGCCACGCGGGGCGGCCACGCGGGGCGGCCACGCGGGGCGGCCCGCCGTCGAAGACCCAGAGTTTGGACGCGAAAACGGTGTTACGCCAACTGAAAATGGGAGGGAAACAAGGATGATGTGTAAACAAGAAATCCCCACAAGGAAAGCTAATCAAGCCACTTCAGAAAGAGGGGGTTTAGGATCCTGGTGTGGCGAGCCCGTCAGAAAACGGGTCCACGGCGAGGGCTTATGTTGTTACAGGGGTTAGCAGAAGTGCTGTGTTGTGTAATAGACTCAAGCTAATGCGCTGTAATAAATGGGCAAATCCCCCGAAAGCCTGTCCATTATGACAGAAACGTGGGGCATTTAGACAGGCCGGCGGTGCCTTTGAGGTAACCGTGGTCAGGAAGGACGGTGGGACGCGGCCCCGCCCCTCCTCCCAGGGCACGAGAGGTCGGCGTCGTGGGATTGAGCGGACAAAATGAACCACTGTGCATGTTCAAAGCTGGTTTTCGCTCCCGTGCAGATGTAATTTGGTGTTTGTGTGCGTTCTAACCTCTCGATCGTTTCCCCGCAGCCATGAAATCCGGAGGCACCCAGCTGAAGCTGATCATGACTTTCCAGAACTACGGACAAGCTCTGTTCAAGCCCATGAAGTAGGTAACACCTCAGCTCCTCGTGCACGAGAGCCTCGCTTCCCTCCCGCATCCTCTTACATTTTCATGCATCCTCAGCAAATCTTAGTCCAGACTCTCCCCGCCCGGATGTGCACGTGGTTCCGAGAACCGTTCAGGCTCTTGGCTCCGTGTGATCTTTTTCCTGTCCGCGTTTTAATTAACATCAACAGGCCCGAGTGTTAATTAAAACGAGCACTGAGCCGACGTCGGGACATCTTCGGGGAAGCCCGAGTGGCGCCAGGACCGAAAAAAAACCCCCGCCCTCCCTCTTATCTGAGCCCGTTCTGCTTGATGAATCCCCACGCTGCGGCGGATAAACAGTGTCCAGGCCAACTGGGCCGGCATCAGACGTAATTGCTTCGGAGCTTGGCGTGATTGTGCTGAAGCGCAGAACGGTTTCTCCGCATGAAATTCCCGGCGGAAGCGGAGACGGACAGACGGAGAGAGGGAGGGAGATTTGGAGTTTGGCCGCGTTCACTCGCAGTTCTGGTGGAGGATCGAGGTCGTCGAGGACTTGGAAGCCGTCGGTGTCGCCTTATTTCGTTGTTTGTGAGGACTGGGGGGCCTTTGATTTGACCTCTGACCTACCTGTCAGGTGACGGGGCCGTCGGAAGCTGCTGCGACTGTGATTGCGCCCAAATTTTTGTGTTACCTGCTACAGTTTTAGCCCGTCCTATTTTATTCCGAGTTCTCGCTTTGACTGTCTCCCTCGTCTCTCCGGTGGTTGCGGATTTCAAGCAAAAGCCCTCACTTTTTTTTGGGATTTCAGCATGAAAGAACATCAGGAAATAAACTTTGTTCTGGTGTTTTTGGTTTTAGCTAAAGCCCGTCACAAAGCCCTGTTGTTTAGATCACAGCAGTGACACGTCCCACTTTTATTTTGGGAAGTGTGATGCATTCTGGGTACAGTAGTTCACTCCACTCACCTGTCCCCCCGCGCAGTATCAAGCAGCTCTTGAAAGAGGCTTTGATGCTTCAGGCCTCCTTTGAGCCGGATGCAAATGTGCGCGGAGGCCCGGGCCGGGAGAGCGCTGACAGCTCGCCAGATACCTCCATGCGACATTTCCTCTGTGGAGCTCAGAAGGGGGAAAAAAAAGTTTGGAATTTCGATTTAGCTGTCGGGCAAACTGTCTGAATGCATTTCTGAGTAAGAGGCGGCATTTAGGACCGAACAAATAAACGCTGTTACTGTTTTGGAAGCGCTTCACTTGGTACTTTCACGACGTATCCTGTCTAAAACTCAACGTGGGGACATTTTTGGACAGTGTAGCCGTGTTTAGCCCCACTGTAAGACGACAATTTTGATGTTGGTTGAAACTCCGTGAAGGACGAAAGACAGTTAGCGTCAAGATCAAAGGCTGCGGCTGTCGCTGCTCACCAGCGTGGCTCCCCGTTGAGGGTCAGGCCCAGAAAGCCTCCGCGCTAAGCTAGCACGTCTTCATCGCATCCGTCCCCCGATGCCATCGTCTTCCTGGCTGTGTTTCCTCCTCGGAACGTTCGTGTCGTGATAACCGGATTTGTCAGAGGGAGGAGGCGAGCGATCGGAGAGGTGTAAGCCTCAGATATTTCCCCATCGTGCAGCGTTTGATCAGCCCCGTTTCCCCTCCCACCGCCTCGGCGCCATTCGGTCGACAGCCTCAAACGGTTTGTGCGGGATAAAAAAGCACAAACGACTTTGAGCGTCCCGGTTTGTTGTGTACGTCCTCCGCTGGTGCCAGGAGCTGTTATATCAGCCCCCAAGATTCATCCCATGTAAAGACATGTGCTGGAGCATGTATATAGGGCAGGCAGACCCATTTAAGCACCGTGGGGAATCGGGACGCATCCTCATCCGCATGAACTCGATGGTTTTTGACAAGCGTGAGCTCGCAGCTCCAGCAGAGCCGGTGGGTTCGCCTGCAGAGGCTCTTAGCTTCAATACACCCGCGACTACAGGATGTCCTTTAGAGGGCTTCATCCAGGCTGTCATCCACGCTTCTGCAGACTGTTGATCTGATGCGTGCAGCCTTTTGTTGCTCCCGCCTCCCTAGAAAGGCCGCGGTGGTCCGGTTGTTAGAGCAACCACCTGCGCAAAGCCAAAAGCTGGCTAACAGGACGTGCACCGGGGGACACAATGAAATGCAGATTGAACTGTCCCCACGAGGAGGGTAAAAACAGCTCGCACCAGGCCCCCGGGAGATGGGGCTTTATCCAAACAAGTCCCATTGTTGAGCACCTGAACATCTCATTTCATGGGTAAACACAGCGTGGTTACACACGCACGAGCGCACAAAAAAAACACGTATGAGTCACAGTGTGGACAAACATGTCGATGAGGGGAAAAAAAGCACAGGGCGTTTCTTACGTAATATTGACTCATGCGACTGTGGCGTCGCGTTCGCTCATGATTTCAAGACCTGGTGGTTTGGAGCACTGGAGGTAGCGCAGAAGGGACAGAATCTGTGTTTAATGGTTCTGTTTGTTTGCATCTCCAGCTCATCCTGGCCTAGAACCTCCGGGACGTCCCTCGGGCATCCAGGGATGTCCGTGGAAATTAACAGAAACCTAACGGAAACGCATGATCTCTTTTTGGGGGCATTAGCTCAAGTCCCGTGCCTGACTACTGACACGCTAACAGACACTAGCGTGCGACGTAGCATGCTATGGACAGCTGTTCGCACAGCTGCTGCTCGCATGCATGAATGTACAGTTGCACATGTGATGCGGAAAGATCCGGGCACTGTCGGGGTTACGGAGTTTGCTCACCCTCCGTCGCTCAGGGACCGGCAGCAGTAAATCCACGAGCAGCTGTGGTCCCTCCGTCAGGACGGTGACGGCTGGGACGCCGAGCTGCACCCGCCCACGCCGCTGCGGCTCCAACGCTCCAGACAAGCCAACGTTTAGCGGGCCCGCTAATGATTTCCGCGTGAGGAAGTCAGAGAGCCCCGAAGCAACAGCGGCTAATTTGAAAGCGATGGAATGTCAAGTCTTTTCACATTCGCGTCCTCGCCGATCTCGACGCGATCTGACCTCTGCCTGGCGCCGAACGAGACTGGCTTCACCCAAGTTGTCGCATCTGGCTTCTCTCGTGCCGATAGCTCATCCTTATTTTAACTGGAACAGTGTACTGGGGAAGAACCGCCCCCCCCTCCCTCAACCCCAACCTTGTAGCGCTAGGCTAGCTGGCTGAAGCTAAAGCAGCTCAGCTGTTAGCCACCGAAGACTGTAAAGTCATGCTTATATTTGGGTCTGTGCGGGTTTAAAATTGCCTTTGTGTTCACATTTGCAGGGGTTAATATAATAGAGTAATCTCATATTTACGGAGTGGATTTAATAAAGTTTAAAAGTGGTTTCTGAAGCTCAGTATATTGATGTCAAGTTTTATTTTAGAACTCAGAAGCTTCTATTTCTCAGATAGAAAAATCGCACAGTTGCTTATATGAAAAATAACAAGTGGAGTGAACTGTTGGGGGGGGGGGCAGCACATCACATCGATTCTATATGATGCCAATTTGTTATGTAATCGAGTGGGAAGACTGTTCTTTACCTAATGAGGTCCAAATAATCCATAAGAGTGGGTGGGATTTAGGCTACAATGGAAAGATTTATACTTCTGGGTGCTGTTTGCTAACAACACACACACACACACACACACACACACACACACACACACACACACACACCACACGGCTCTTTACGTTGTTTTTTTTATGCGGCTAAACTTGCTGAAAGGCTTTTTTTTAGGCTCTGCTGGACTTTTAAAGTTCGGTACTTCTATAAGTTGCATTTTAAGCTGATTTAATGCAGTTTAGGATCTTATATCCAAATTGTGGCCTTTCCCACTGCTCCTCCTTTCAAATGTACATTTAGTTTTACTGTGCGTGCGTGTGTGCGTGCGTGTGTGCGTGTGTGTGTCACCATCTGAGCAGCTTCTTCAAGTCTTTTGTATTTCTTGTGTGATGCTGTAAGTTAAATTCCAGTCATCGCTGTTGTCCTTATTGTGTTATTACAACTCATCGCCATTAAAACGTGCACGTGAGCGCGCGGCTGAGCGTATTTTAAGCCTCCGTTTATCACCTTCCATCAGACTCCTATTGGGTGATTTTTGATTGGACAGGCTGAGCTCTTCTAACATCTGTGCGCTGGCGAATCGTCTCAACTTTCAGAAATCTTTCATCGACGCGACACACACACACACACACACACACACACACACACACACACACGGTCTAAATTTAGCCAGTGCTGCCGGGTCCCCTCGTGCCCCTGTCGCTCTTGCACACACTCCACACAACGACAGCTCTCATGAATGATTTAGTGGCTTGGCTCCTGCCTCCCCTCCGCTCGGCTCCGATCCCTCATTCATCTCCCCGTTTCGGACGTGTTTGTCAGAATCACAGGGGTTGTTGCCTCTTCCCTCGTCTCATCGCTTCTCTGTATTTTTAGATTCTCTTCATTTTCTTTTTTTGGGTTTCATTTGTTCGTCTCGCCGCGGAGCTGCGATCGTGTGGTCGGAGCCCATCTTTATCGCTGGAGACGAGACCTCATTGTAGCTCACATTTGGTCAAAACAGAGAGGATGGCTGCCTGACACACGCCTGACGTGCACGTTATGTGTATTTTCTCAGCGAACCCACTTCTTTTTACCGTCGCGCGTGCTGTTTTGGTTCCCGACCCGGCCGTTGCCTGTTGCGGTTGCAACCCTCAGACGGTTTAACTTCTCATTAAAGTCTCACCGTACGGGCGGATCCTAAAGCTCCCGCCGTAGGAATGTGACCCCCCGCGCTGGTCTGGAATGCTGAAATGTCTCTGGTGGGGTAGCTGCACACAAACGGTTAGCATTCCAGAGTTACGCCGGCGGCTAGCTGCGCCGCTACCGCCTGTGAAGGTGGCGGGAAACAACCCGTAACCATTAATCAGAGGTCCTCTCCGTGTGCAACGGGATTCGGCCATTTCGTTATCGGTGATTAACGTCTCATTGTTGCAGTTTCCCCCTGAACGAGAGACGGCAACATAAAACCTGACAAATGGCCCCTGTGATTCCAGTTTTTGGGGCCTTTAGAGGCTATAATGAGCGTAATTGTTGTCCGTGGGATCATCTTTACCACTCTTGGCCTTTAATGATACCACCACACGAACAATTGAGTCCTGTGACTAGATAACGGCTGTTCCCAGGTAAGTCTATCACCCCCCCCCCCCCCCCATCGTGTCCCAGGCTGAATGAAACAACAGTTCTCCAGCGGTAAGAGAGAACCCAGTGGCCCTGTGACTCGGGTCTTTGTGCTGACACACACGGGGGTTAATACGCCCATTCAGGCCTGTGCTGTCTCCTCCTGTCCAAAGCAAGGTGGCAATTAGACTGTGCACGACCCCCCCCCCCCCCCCCCCCCCCCGTGCTGCTGATAAAGGCGGGCGGAGGGGGAGAGAATGCCCTCGTTGTCTTTCAATTAAACCAGAGGAGGTTCCGCCTGGCTTTGCCCCATTGTCGGGGAAGGAAGTGGGAGGAGCCGCGGCTGCCAGGTCTGGTGTCACTGGGCCGGGGAGGAGGTAACCTGATCCAGGGGCTTCCCCGGGTCAGAACCCCCCCCGCCGGCTCTCTGCAGCTGTAGGATGCAGCAGAGCAGACAGAAGAGCCTCTGTCCCAGAGCTGAATCAGCACTCCTGGTTCTGGTGGACTGGGCCATACACTAAAAAACCTTATATCAACGTAGGCTTCATCTCTTTTTAGACTTTTGGAAGGACACAGCAAGGTTCACAACCTGAGGCAACTGAAGGATTGGAGCTTCGTCGGGAATTTTGCTCTGAAATTACATTGGCTGCTTTAAAATGCTGCTAACCACCAAACGTTGGCCGATTTAGCGAGTCTGTCTGATGTGCTGCACGCCGCTCGAGGACGTATCTGGGGACTCCAGCTAAATATGAATGGGAATGCTAACGTGCTAATGTTGGCTGGGTTGGACAGTCCGGTGTTCTAACGTCCCAACCTTTGTACCTCACATTAGCTGCCAGATTCGGCGCCTGGTGCCATGATGGCATCAGATGAACCATCTCAGGCAGGAGAATCTGAATTGCTGCCTTTGTTTTCTCAAAGCGAAGGAATCACCAAAATAGCCGGGAGGCTCGCGCAGGCAGGACCCAGCAGCCAGACACAAAAGTTACATTTTGACACCCCCCCCCCCCCCACCGTTTTCCCGTGAGGTTCCTCCATCCCACTCAGCTCTGACACATGGATAAGCACGACCCAACCGGTCCATTTTTCCCCCCATTCCACCACTTCCTCCTCGTCACCCCCCCTTCCCCTCCGCCCGACCACAATGACATCGCTCAGCCACCACTTAACCTCTGATAGATGGTTTCTATTCAGGAACCGTCATCCGACCGCTACCCGGCGAGGCCTTTGACGGGTCTAAATAGAAAATGGAACCAAAGAGAAAAACAGCCTGGCTTCGGCCGGAGAGAGAAAACGGTCCCAAGATCGTTTCTCGCTGGTGGAGGAATCACAGTTTTCCGAGCTTGTCTCCTTCTCTGATGTGCAATCCCAGTTTGGATAGCCTGGGGAGGCTCTCTGGGCTCGCCGCTGAAGCGTGAACAGCGGGAGTTTGTAACTTTCAGCACAAACAAAAAAGGAAAAAGAAGTTGTTGCAACTCCTCCAGAAGCTCCTCTGGTAATTAATAAACACGTGTAGGCAGCGAAGAAAGGAGACACCAGAGGATCTCCTGCATCAGTGGCGCTCCGCTGGAACCCGACGCACTGTTGCGCTAATTGGGCGGAAACGTTGGAGCCTTTGGAGCCGCAGCGGCCCGCAGACGCCAGACACCCGCCACCGCCGAGGCTCTCGGAGGCTCCGCCAGCTGACAGCCTTTATCTGCCAGTTTGTTGTGTCTACGTTCCCGAGTAAACACAGACGGGGAAAAGGGGGAGGGGGGGTAAGGAAGTGGCGGAGGTGCGTTTGTGGCCGCTGGTTTAACCTTGACTGCAGCAGGTGATTTTAGAGAGAGAGTGTGTGTGTGTGTGTGTGTGTGTGCGTGTGTGTGTGTGTGTGTGCATGAGTGAGCATTTTCTTATCTTTGGCTGATGATAATAGAATAGTTTTAGATGAAACACCTCCAGATATTCACCCCCCCGCTGACGGGGAGAGATAATGGTCGTCCAAAATGCTTACTCACAATCCAATTAACTTCTCATGGCTCTGTGTGTGTGTGTGTGTGTGTGTGTGTGTGTGTGTGTGTGTGTGTGTGTGTGTGTGTGAAATTAATGCTTCCCAGGATTCAAGGTAATTTGCTCTAATTGCTGCTTGTTGTTCAGCAGCTACTTAGGGGTAATCAAATAAAATCCTGATGGCGTTCCGGCGGCCCTTTCCAGACAGTTTTCCAGCAGGTGTATCTGAACTGGAAGAGAGGAGGACGGTGTCATACGTTCCCCCGCAGCCTCTCAGGACCTCAGATGAATGAAGCGCCATAGAAACCCATGGCCGTTCGCCAGCGCCGCAGTTTGTCGACCTTTCTTCCCTCCTCTCCTTACATAGGAAGCTCGTTATTCCCCCACTCCCGAGATCGCGGCTCCGTGTTCTTCCTGCGGAGCTGTGAGGGACTGGAACAACTGCTGGAGGCTCTTCAGGGGAATTTGGTGCTGGACTCGAACGTGGAGCAAATGGGGGCAATACTGCGCCCAGCGGTCCTCGGCGTGCGGATCGTTTAGTCTGAGCGTCTCCCTCGACCTCTCCGACGGGTCCGAAAGCACAAACACTCCCGCAGAGGTGGCAGCAAACGCCAGTGAGAGCTGCTCATCCCCATGTTGGTGCACCCACCAATCCCAGTTGACCCGTGGGTAATCTTGATGTTTGCGCACCGCTTGCGTAATTCACACTTCCTGTCATGGATTGCGCGTCCTTAGAAGGCTTGAAAAAGGGCTAATCCTCTGTGGATGGATATGTAAATGTGGACAGAGCGCCGGTGAGTGGTGAGGATAAACCGGCGCGTGTTTGTGTTGGTGGTGGGTGACGTGTGGGAGAAAAGGACGCGTGGAAAAGGGAGCGAAGTGAAGCTCCTGCTTTGGAAAACAGCGACGGTGGCGAGTATGGGAGGAATGTGCTGAATATAAAGTGTTGGGTGGATTTGGATTTGGACAAAGTCAAATGTAAATGGACGAATCCTGGGGAATTTTATTGTTTATTGCCAAATTCGCCCTCTTTTGATAATTCCTTGCATATCTTACGCGTGCACACCGCAAATTCCAACTTTGTTAACGGTTCGGTTTATGGAGAGAGGCTAACGCTTCCCCTTCTCTTTCCCACATATATTCTAATTATGCTCACAACTCCAGGGAAGTCGTTAAAATGATTGCGTGGAAGAAAAAAAAAGGATCCCTAAAGCTCCGATATAATTGTGCAGCTTTGCATCAGGTCTTCACAGCGAGTTCGGGCCTTTAAAGGCCCTGGGGAACATGGCGGAATGTGACACACCAGTCAATTAAGGCCAGGAATAACAGCATCTGCAGTCACTGCAGAAACAACTGGAACAGTGACATTAACTCTTTATGACTTTAGAACTCCGCGGGGTTGAAAGCGTCCACAACTGGGACGGTGACGGCCGCACGTGGGATTTTCCCCCGGACCAGATTAGTCCGACAGACCACCACGGCCGGACAGGTCGCCGGTGGATCCCGAAAGAGGAGGCCCAGTAAAACCAGTCACAGTCCAGCATTCGTCACGTTAGGAAACGCGCACGTCTCCGCCAAACGTTCCCCAGCGCCGACGCTGCTGCCGTAAAACCCCTTTTGTATTTATGAGCGCTGGTTTCTGTGTTTCGTGCCTCTAACTGCCGGCGCACTAATCCCCTCTCAGCACGTAAAAAAGGGTTTTCAATCACTCACGGCTGAATTTTTTATCAAAGCTTTTATTGTTCCGATTTGGAACCGCAGCCTTCATGTCCTGGTTCCCCCAGCCGGCAGCATTTACTGGTTTATTCTAAGACCAGCGTGACTCCTGCCGAACGGCAAACACGAGGAGTCGTTAGAGCGCGGCGGGGCTGTGCGCGCCCCCGAGCCAGGGCTTCAGCTCTGATACGCACAGACAGGGACTCGCAGCCATCTGGCCAGATGAGACCCTTCAGTGTGCGCGGGTGTCGCTTTCCGTGCACACACCGCTCCTCGCCATCACCCGTGAGGATGCAACTTACAGTGGTTCCGTGGGTCTCCGGGGCGGCCTGGAGAACTCTGGCGGTCGCGGATAGTTCGGGCGCTGAAAGCGGTTCCGTGTCTCCCAGGGTCCCAATCTCAAGGACTCGGTTTGAGCCGGCGGCGTTTTGTGATGGACAGAAGGTCAGAGAGTCGTGGAAAGGGGCAGGAACGGCAGCTGAGGCGGGCGGCGGCCCTCAGAACCCCCGGCTCTGACGTCATCGCCCCCGGTTGACGACCTGTCAGCTCCTCGGTAACGGCCCAGGGGGGCATCGAGCTGCACCGGCAGATGTTTGCACCCTTGATCACCGATCATCCCGCCTCCATCTGATATCAAGTCCACTCTCTCTCGCAGCTCACGAGCATCTCGCACCCTTGACAGTGTCTCGTGTCCGTCATCCAGCTCCCTTCCTGGCCTGTCTCGGAGCGCCGCTCCAATAGCATCGCCCGCGCAGCTTCCCACACAGCCGGATAATTCGCTCCCCCCCCCCCCCCCCCCCCCCCTCTCCCCGGGTGGTGCCTCAACCCTGCGCGTTGAAAATAGCTGCAACTGGAACACACCGTGTGCAACATCGATTTGAAATTCAATCCAGACAGTTTACCTCCAGGCCTCGCATCCGCGCTCAGATCCGTCCGCGATACGGAGGAAGCGTCAAGGAGGCGTCCACGGGGGGAGGGGGGGCGTGAGTTGGAAAGAAAGTACCCACGTCAAAGCACGTCTGACAGACAGGTGCCCTCTGACACAGCCTGAAGTGGTGTTATCGCCTGATTTTTATCTTCCCTCCATCCTTCCGCCTGTCTGTCACCTTGACAGACGTGTCGTGAACAAGTCCCCTGGATGTCGGCCTGTTCAAACCACGTTTCTCCTTCCAGATTCGTCTCTATTGTCCCCGTAATGAAACCTGTCAAGGAAGGAACATGTAAAGAGGAAGTAGCAGGCGGGAGGGTTGGGTTAATTGAGCGCTTACACGAAGCGGATGCATAAAAGGCTCCGTTTGAAGAAGAAGAAGAGGGAAAGTGGACAAACAGCGGGATGCTTGATAATTGCTGCTAAATCGACTCATTTAACTCTGCGGAAACCAAACAACACTGGGAAATCAAAGCAGGTTGGACACCGCAGCGCAGTAGTAAGATGGATGCTAACGAGCTCTTGTCTTTCTCATCATGTCTTCAACAAATTAACAACCTTCCATGGCGAAGGGCGACGCTAACACACAGCCCATGGTTTATAAGATAGATAGATAGATAGATAGATAGATAGATAGATAGATAGATAGATAGATAGATAGATAGATAGATAGATAGATAGATAGATAGATGATAGATAGATAGATAGATAGATAGATAGATAGATAGATAGATAGATAGATAGATAGATAGATAGATAGATAGATAGATAGATAGATAGATAGATAGATCAGCATCAGTAAAACCCTCTGTTAGCTACGCAGGAAAATCAGAGCAGCTTCCTTGCTGGCACAAACTGCACTTTGTGCGTTGGTCACCATGGCAACAGAAGCCTGCGATGCCTCAGTGTCAGTCAGAGTTACAGTGGCGTTACGTCCTGCCTGCGTGGCGCCGCTGACGACCTCATCTCACTCCGCTCTTCCTCTTCCCATGTGCAGGGGAAGCGTGGGGCAGCTATTCTGCACAGTTCAGGGGCAACAAGGGTAAAAATCTGCCTCATGTCCCATATTTGGGGCTCTTGGTTGAGGTCTACCTAACGACGCACCTCATCAAATGCTTTTATCCGGACCTTCACCCTCAGGAGGGACGAAAAACACAATTGCCCCCCCTCCCATTGATTTATGGGTAAATGGCTGCTTCCTGCTGAATAAGAGGAAGGTTTCTGCTCCTGCCGGCAGCCCTGTGGCTCCTCACGGAAATTGGGAGCGAGTGGAAGAAGGATGAGGTGGGGATGAGGCGTCTCCCCACAGTCCACATTAATGGAGGGGGAAGATAAAGGGGAGGGTGTGTGTGTGTGTGTGTGTGTGTGTGTGTGTGTGTGGAGGGCCAACCTGCTGCCAGACAAGTGAGGAGGCAAACACAAAGAGGCTCCTCCTGATCCCTGACACAGATCCAGGGGTCCGACAGCAGCTTCCATCCATTCCATGAAAACAGACACATAGATGCTTTTCCTTCCAGATTGAGCCTGAACCGAGATGATTTTCCAGGGTGGATCCGTTGATCTCCCTGATTCCCCACTGATCCTGCTCACGGTGGTTGTTTGTGCTCCTCCAGGCAGACCCGGGAGCAGGAAACCCCCCCGGACTTCTTCTACTTCTCCGACTTCGAGAGGCACAATGCCGAGATTGCCGCTTTCCACCTGGACAAGTGAGTATTATCGCCCCCGTTTCCCGTGATTTTCCCGCCCCTTCCTCCTCCAGAGGCAGCGCAGACGGAGGACGGCGGCCAAAGGTGTGTAGGGAGGGATTTAAAGCCGTGAAAATGTGAATGGGATTTGGAACACGGGGATTAGATAACGCTGGGATCATCTCCTCAGCTCGCTGCTGAGTGCATTGATTTCTGCGTGATCCTCTTACGCGACGCGCTCCGGATGGGAAAAAAGACAGAGGAATGCCAAGCAGAGTCAAACGTGTGAGTCTGGGACAGCGTGGGAGGGTGATGAAGGGTTTGCAGGTCCTTAAGGTCCTCCGAGGGCAGAGTAATTACTTCACACACACTGTCTGTCTGGTGGATGAGGTCAGTGTGTGTGGGCGGGAGGACTGGGACCAACAGGAAATCAGGGGCACAGCGTCACAACCGGGAGGAAGAGGAGGAGGAGGAAGAGGCCCCGCCGTGGTTTTGGCCTCACAGTTTGGTCTGCCTGGCAGTTATGTCTAGTCCTCTGCTTCCTGTTGATGGGGGAACGAGCAGCAGGCGGAGGTCCGGCTCACCCTGGGAAAAGGTGATGAAAATTCACTGGAATATTGGAGAAGAGATTGTCACCGCATCTTAGAGGCTTTTTTCCCTTTTAATCCCGCGCTCTTGTGCCCCCATCTGTTGGGAGCTCCTTGTGACCCCGGGGGTTGTGTAATAGGCGGAGCGCGCACATAAAGACACACACATGCACACACAGGTGCTCCATTGTTGCCGCGCCTGACGTGACGGTGCAGTTTACGGCGCCTGAATGCCGTCCTCTGTTGGCCGAGGTATCGCCGACACCGTCCCACTGAGCCTGTGTGTGTGTGTGTGTGTGTGTGTGTTGTGTGTGTGTGTGTGTGTGTGTGTGTGTACTCCCACGAGGCTTACTTCTAAATGGGGCAGGGTCATTTGGCCCACAGCAGACGGGCTAAAGAGGGAGTTTAACAGTGAGGAAGTGAAGATGAAAAAGCTTTAAGATTAAAATATTCATGCATTAATGCTGCAGTTCAGTGGTGTGTGTTCAGGTGGAAGGGAGAATACACACACACCCATGTGTACCTCTGTCTTTGTGAGGACTCTTATTTGTGTAATACCCCTCCCAACCGTAATACTAAGCATGAACCCTCAAATGGTGTCTGAAGTTGTGAGGACCAGCAAAAACGTCCCCACATTGTTAGCGAAATGCTAAAGTTCAGCACAGGAGCGACCCAGAGACAGACATGAGGACCACGCCAGACCCCTGAAACAACGACAGCCCAGCACAGGAGGGCAGAGGTGGCGGGTTTAAATACACGCTGGGGCGGGATTAGACACAGGTGAAACACATCAGGGTCATTGGGGGTGCAGATCCGAACAGTGCTGCTGTTTTCATCTACATAAATGGGACATTAGGGAATTTATTAACTGTGGGAATAAATATTGTGTCGGTACTTTAGGTGTTGTATTGAGGCTCCGCTAAAAAGGTTTTTTCACATGCTTTTCAAAGATTGAATCTTTGAAAAGCATGTGAAAAATTGTGTCTTTTTCAAATGTTTTTTAATTAGATGGGAAAACATTCTTAAAAAGAGGCTGAATAAGATAAACTTCAGGTTTCTAAATATGTGACCTCAACATAGTGCAGATTTATAACGTATTTTTACTCGAACACTTGCCTCCTCGATTCTTATTGTATCCCGAGAAAAAAAGTGTTTTACTCAGATTTGTTATTTCAATGTTCTTCGTCTCTTCTCAAGGATCCTTGATTTTCGGAGAGTGCCCCCGGTGGCGGGTCGACTCGTCAACATGACCAGAGAGATCAGGGACGTGACCAGAGATAAGAAGCTGTGGAGAACCTTCTTCATCTCTCCAGGTAGGAGCTGCAGCAGAGATGTTTCTGCATGGCTGCGCCACGGTCAGACACGTGCAGTACCGCGGAACCCCACCAGGCGGCGCCATTTTCTATGAGATTATTTCAAGCTCAACATCAGAGCGCAGCGGAGCTACAACAGTGAATGATGGTGTAATGCATTCAACATGGACAACAGCTTTATTCTTCATGTCCTCAGCCAATAACGTTTGTTTCTACGGCGAGTGCTCGTACTACTGCTCCACCGAGCACGCCCTGTGCGGTAAGCCGGACCAAATCGAGGGCTCCCTGGCAGCTTTCCTGCCGGACCTGAACCTGGCCAAGCGCAAGACCTGGAGAAACCCCTGGAGACGCTCGTACCACAAACGCAAGAAGGCCGAGTAAGAGACCCGCCTCCGAGGACAAGCACCCGGACCCCCGACAGGGATTCATAGGGTGTGTTTGTGTGTGTGCAGGTGGGAGGTGGACCCGGATTACTGTGATGAAGTAAAGCAGACCCCCCCCTACGACAGAGGCACTCGCCTGCTGGACGTGATGGACATGACGGTCTTTGACTTCCTCATGGGTACCGGCGGCACATGGTGAACTCAGACTGTGAATTAGCACAAGTGTGAACTTGTCCTCCCGTCTGTCCAGGCAACATGGACCGACACCATTATGAAACGTTCGAGAAGTTCGGCAACGACACCTTCATCATTCACCTGGACAACGGAAGAGGGTGAAGATGCCCCCCCCTTCCCCATTGATCCATCTTAAATTGTCACCAATTCACCTTTGGATCCCTTTTTTTCCCACTCATGCAGGTTTGGAAAACACTCCCACGATGAGCTCTCCATCCTGGTGCCGCTGAGCCAGTGCTGCAGGTCTGCACACCTGGAATGACTGAAATAACAAAGGAAGGAAGAAGCTGTCAGGCGTCAGATAGCTGACAGAGTTAGCTTAGACTGTCTGTACGGCTTCGTTATTAACAAAGACCCAGAAACTTTATTTCTGGACTTTTTAGTTCCTGTTTTAACAAGATGACAACAGGGGGCAGGAGGGCTAAAGCATCTAGATCAAAGCAGCCCATCAAAGGAGGAAGCATAAAATCTGTGGCAACGTGGAATTTGGAGCGTAAAAACCCTAATAAGTGGAGAAGCGCCTGAAGAGCGTTGGGCTCAAACAGAATGCTAAAGTTAATTCTGCAAGAGGAAGTCATTTTTTTTATTGTTTTTTTATATGCTCTTTGGTTATTTTCTCCATCCTGTATCTTTGAAACGCTTTGTTTCGGATCGTTTTCCTTCAATCCAACCAGTAAAAGCTCACAACATTGTGTTTCTCGTGCGGAACTTTAGCCGCTCCTCGTCCTGGTCGTTTGCTGCCATTTCATTGGCAACAGCTGTAGATCAGGTGTTCTTGACTCCTTTTAAATATTTCCTGTTGGTCTTTTGTGTCCAGGGTGAGGAAATCCACCTACCAGCGTCTCCAGCTGTTAGCCAAAGAGGACTACAGGCTAAGTGCCCTAATGGAGGAGTCCCTGCTCCAGGACCGGCTGTCCCCTGTCCTCATCCAGCCCCACCTCCAGGCGATGGACCGCAGGCTGCAGGTGGTGCTGCAGGTCCTGGCGGGCTGCATAGAGAAAGAGGGCTATGCTAACGTGGTGGAGGAGGACCTGGTCAGAGACACGGCCACCCACAGGAGCCCGGGCCACAGGTAGTGAGGGACAGGGACAGGGACAGGGACAGGTGGATAAAGGACAGAACCTCTGGCTGCTGACAAACTTTTCAAGCTGAATTCAGTGAATTCTGAGACTTGTCTTCATTTCCGGTGCGGAAGCTGCTCTCAAGCCTGTTTACGCTGTCGGAGCAGGACGCGTCCAGGCTGTTTCTCTTTGACCGGACCTCGTCCAACACATAACCACTGCTGTGTCCGGAGTTTGTCCCCTATGGTGTTTTTGTTACAGCCGAATAAGGCGAGACAAGGCGTGGTCACATGATAATCTATGTTGGTGTGGAGAGGTTTGGTTTCTGAATCGGACTCGTCAGCCGTCACAAGCGAGCCCTCCAGCGGACCAGCCGGCCCCCTTGTGGAGTTTCCCCAACATTGGTTTGTTTATTTCTGTACAGACTGACTCACATTTTTTAAAAACCAACAACAAAAACGAGGGTTTCAGACGTACATTTGCCTTATTCTGATTTCCTGCACATCTTACAGGCACTAAAAGCCGTGTTTAAGAAAAAAAAGGTGCACAGACCAGTTTGTTGGGTCATGCTCCCTGAACTCGGACCTGAACCTCCACAGCTGCCTGCTACACCTCTGCAATGACAACATGTGCTTTGACTCATTTCTAAAGAGATTTCAGGACTATTTATTGGTGTGTTCCAAAGGACGGGAGGTTTATTCAACTCTAATTTTGCTTCATGTTGGGAGATATTTAGCTTAGCATTTGGATCCTTCTGATATCGCTTCCTCTGGCTACTGTTTTATGTTCACTTTACTAAAAAAAAATCATCTAAGCTGATGATTTTGGACCTGTGAAGCAGCAGAACATCCGTTTTTCTGTTGGGATCCTGCTCCTGGCTGACCCGGTTACCTGTGCAACGACCCAACTACAGTACTTGAATGTTTCCAGGTCAGCAGCATCTGCAGGAGTCACACAGCTGCCTACAGCGCGTGCATGAGCAGCTGGAATCCAGGAAGTGCTTTGGAGAGGCAACCGCCTCATTTCACGGGGAAAACCTGGCGTCCCCTGCCCTCCGTGTACATACATGCAGATTTATGGCCTCACACATGGCAGTGCACAGTGGTCAGCTTCTCTTTTCAGCTATTGCATTGTTACTGTGAACACCCGTTTAATAAACCATTAAAGTGTGCAATGAAAACAGAAATGAGAACAACTCTCTCCTCGTGTGCTTAGCCGTGGACACGTTAAGACTTTGTTGGTGCTTCCTATTTTTTAAATCACGTCGGAGAAGAAATTTGACAAATGTGTCGGCTTGGTGCGTCAAAGCGAAGCTCTCCTGTCTAGGGGGGTCACCACTGCATAGACGGGGATACATAAACACATAGAAATCTACATGAAAGCAGAATGATAGGCCCGATCTGTACTGTTTGTGGGGGAAAATGGGAATAACCCAGGGACAGTGTACTTCCTGTGTGTGTCTAGGCCACGCCCCTTTATTGGCAGAACGGTAAACAGACAGGAGAGACGAGTTTGTGATAGAAACCAGAACGCACAAAAACCCTTCATTAAGGTGGGGAAAGACATCAATCGAACACTTTTGCTTAGTTTTTAAACGTTTCAGTCCTTCCCACCCCTCAGAACAGCGTCCTTTCATCCGATAACTGGCGTTAATGACAGAAGGGCGCCACAGGGGCGGCGCTGTCCGCGGTGCTGAACGCTCCCCGGGACCTTGGACAGCTCCCCGATCTTTATCTCTGTGACGTCAGGACGTCATTACGGCTGCAGGATTCATGAATCGACCTCCTGCTATCATATTGGATTTTATATTGATTTCCTCTTCCGGTCGGGTTCCTTATCAGCTTCGTTGTCCTCTATGACCTGATTCATAAGAATAATAAAAAATTACCAGAAGCGTGGACATCATTTCCTCTCAGGTGAATGTCACCGAGGGCAACTGTCGGGATTTACTCGGGTCGAAATAATTATAATAGATGATAAACCAAGATGTAGAGACTTCTACCCAGCAGAGGGGGCAAGATCGCAGCAGATCTCATTGCAGACCTACTCGTTGTTACAGAAAGAAGCCACGAGGTGGCGCTCAGGATTTGCATTTCTCCGAGGTTTCTGCCCAGAAGGAAGGTCACAGCAGGTGAGTGAGGTGGGGACATCTGTGGACGAGGTGAGGGGAAAGTACATCAAGTCAAGTAATTGAACTAAAAATTACGAAAGTTGCAAACCAGAAGCGAAGAAGAGGCCATGAAGAGCAGGCCAAGCTTCTGTGATTGCATTATATTTGCACAACATTTAGAGAATATCACTGTCAATAAAGGAGATCTTGCTCTGCATCGTGAGTGGAGTAAACAACCGAATCGAGGGAAAATACAGGTTGTATTAAAGAAATATTGTAATTTTGAACCGCCGTGATGCACTTCCCAATAATACCCACGAGGGGGCGCGCTATAACAAACAGCCGTGAGGAAAAACTGCAAAACTAATCATAACAAAAATTGGGTTACACGTGTCCGCCTAAGTCAGACAATAACAAAGACAGATTTTGTGTTTCCATGTGAATCAAAACCCAAAAAATCCAAACCGGAAATTAATAATCGCTCTCCTAATGGATCCCACCGCAGCCCTGATGTTGTTTACCCTCTCAGGCAGACCACCCCTCATCCCCTCATCTCAATTCAAAGGCGGCTTCCCTCTCCTGCCTAGTAACAGTATCCAACACCCCTGTCCTTCCGTCTCTATGGCAACAGATGTACCCCCACCCCTCCCTTTGGCCTGCCTTCCATTGATCCGAGGTGCGTGGCTGAGTCCTCGACGACCCTGAACCTTACACCCCCGAAAACACCCCAACTCTCTCTCTCTCACACACACACACACACACACTCTCTCTCTCTCTCTCACACACACACACACACACACACTCTCTCTCTCACACACACACACACCTGAACTTGAAATCCCCATTTCCTGTGAAAGTGCTCCACGCTGAAGCCAAAAAGAGTTCGGTTTAAACATCTAACATCAAAAGAATCTGATTCTAGTCGACCGTTTATTTGTGGCCGTGTTCAACCTGAACCATATCCGAGTTGAAAACACACGCACTTATTCCCCACACCGTGAATGTGTGCGGGGGCGTGCGTGTGCGCCACGGAGAGCAGCTGCGCGGAGCGGATCTTTCAGACGGTTCTCGTTTTTAACCTCTGCTGATCTCATTGATCTCGGCGCTCCGGGCGAAAATCGCGCTCCTCTCAGATCTGCGGTGATCAAAAACGAGCGCGTCCCGGAGAGGACGCCTCACCGGCGCGATTCAGACACGCGGGGCCGCGAACACGCACTCGCGGCTCCGCTCCGCGCATCTGGCGGCGCACATCTCTCTCGCCGCCCGCCGCCAGCGCGTCTCTGCGAGGCTGTTTGTGCGGAGATCAAGGTCAGTCAGGGGAGCAGCTCCGCGCCTCAACTTCACGTCCTCCCCTTATTTCTACAGGCGCCTGTCGAGAAGTTTAAAGTCTCTGGCTGCGCCGTGAAAAACAAGGTCGGCCCGGTGCGTTTTAATGGGCTGTAACAGCCGTCGTCAAACGAGCGCTCGAGACCGAGCTCATGAATTATTAACAGGCGACGATAACGCGGCTGAGGCTAAAATTAGCGATAGTCTTCCTGGTTATAATTAGAAAACAGATGGAGCGCGCTCATTTATAATAGTGCGCGGAGGATTTTTTTTTTCCCCTACTTCTTGAAGTGGAAATGTGAGGTCTGTGCGTGTCTGTCCCCCCAGTCTGTCCTCAAGGTCAGACGAAGGCGCATCCTCTCGCGTCGAGAGTGCCGGGAGAGAAATTAAACTCCAAATCAATTGCCCTTGAACCGCTGTGCGCGACAGTGGGAGTGCGTCTGTGCGTGCGCGCGCGCGATGGGGTGCGCACGTCCCATTGTAAAACCGGATAAAACACCCTCGGCTGCGCACGGAAGAAATTCAGAATGACCGAGATAAGCTGCGCTCGGACGGCTCGTCGCGACAGGGGAGAGGAGGAGGGGGAGGAGAGGAGGGGAGGGGATGGGGAGGTGAGAGGAGAGGAGAGGGAGAGGAGAGGAGAGGCACGAGGAGAAGGAGAGGAGAGGACGGGAGGGGAATTGGGGGAGGGGAGGAGGGGAGAGGAGAGGAGAGGAGCCAAGAAGCGAGGAGGAGGGGAAGGAGAGGAGCAGAGGCGGAGAGGGAGAGAGGAGACGGAGGAGGAGGAGAGGAGAGGAAGAGGAGAGGAGAGAGAGAGGAAGAGGAGGAGGGGAAGAGGAGGGGAGAGGAGGGAAGAGGGGAGGGGAGGGGAAGGAGAAGAGGAGGGGAGGAGGGGAGGGTGAGGGGGAAGAGAGGAGGAGAGGAGAGGAGAGGAGAGGAGGAGAAGGAGCGGGAGAGGACGAGGAGGGGAGGGGAGGGAGATGAGAGGAGAGAGAGAAGAGGAGGGGGAGAAGGAGAGGAGAGGAGAGGCGGAGGAAAGGGGAGGAGAGGAGAGGAGAGGAGAGGGAGAGGAGAGGGAGAGGAGAGGAGAGGAGGGGAGGAGGGGAGGAGGGGGGAGGGGAGGGGAGGGGAGGGGAGGGGAGGGGAGGGGAGGGGACGGAGAGGAGAGGAGAGGAGGGAGAGGAAGGAGAGGAGAGGAGGCCGGAGGGAGAGGAGAGGGAGAGGAGAGGAGAGGCGAGGAGAGGAGAGGAGAGAGAGGGGCTGAGGGGAGGGGAGGGGAGGCGAGTGAGAGGAGAGGAGAGGAGAGGAAGAGAGGAGAGGAGAGAAGGAGGAGGAAGGAGGAGGGGAGGGGAGAGGAGAGGAGAGGGGAGGGGGAGGAGAAGGAGAGGAGGGGAGGGGAGGGGAGGAGGAGAGGAAGGCGAGGAGAGGAGGGGAGGAGGAGAGCAGAGGAGGGGACGGGGACGAGGGAGAGGGGAGGGACAGGGAGGAGGAGAGGGAGACGGGGAGGGAGAGGAGAGGAGAAGGCAGGGAGAGAGGAGAGGAGAGGAGAGGAGAGGAAGAGGAGGAGGAGGAGAAGAGGAGGAGGGGAGGAGGGGAAGAGAGGAGGGGAGAGGGAGGGGAGAGAGGAGAGGAGAGGAGAGGAGAGGAGGAGGGGAGGGGAGGAGGGAAGAAGGAGAGAGGAGGGGGAGGAGCGAGGAGGGGAAGGAGGGGAGGAGAGGGGAGGAGAGGAGAGGAGAGGAGAGGAGGAGAGGAGGAGGAGAGGAGAGGAGAGGAGAGGAGAGGAGAGGATGAGGAGAGGGGAGGGGGAGGAGAGGAGATGAGGGAGAGGAGAGGAGGAGAGGAGAGGAGAGGAGATGGCTTAATGGGAGGGACGTAACCCCCCCCCCACCAACCACCACCTTATTTTCATTCATGACACAATCAGACACAAACGCATGTACACGTTAGTCCCCCCCCACACAAAGACCCCCTCCTATCTGCCACACGGGGGCCGGTTCAGTCCCTGCGCATAAGCACGCGACCGCCTCTCAATCAAAACACACACACACACACACACACAGAGTCACACACGCATGAGCACACATAATGAAGGGCAACACACACACTCTTTTAGGGGTGGTGCACGTCGGACCACCAGCCGCGCAAGTACGTCAATAAAAATGACCTCATGGAGCAGAATCTATCGCCTCTCTCTCGCTCTCGAGCTCACTCACACACACACACACACACACACACACACAAACACACACACACACACAAACACACACACACAAACACACACTAAATATTTTAAATTCAGATGTTTAATTCACCTCATTGCCAGAGTGGTCGTGGACAAAATGATGGAACAGTGATTGGATCACCTGCAAAGTTCAGGAAGTGCTCTGCAACAATTTCTTCTATAAGCCAGTAACACACACACACAACAATGCATACACGCGCACACACACACACAACACACACACACCCTTGGACACAAGGATGGTCATTCCTTTATCACACACACTCTCTGACAGCCACATGCGCGCACACACGCACACTTGTGCACAGAGGTTGACATCTCCGCAGCTCCCTGCAAACCTGCCCCACCGCCTCCCAAGCTAATTCCATTATACGTTCCCGAAGGGAAGGAAGAGGGGCTGTCTTTAATTGCTGTTTGATCCCCCCGAGTCCTACCCCCCGCCCCCTCCCTCACCACCACCCGCGCTCCCACTCTCTAATCCATCGCCACCTCTCTCCCACCCCCTTCTATCATCCCGCCCCTCGCCCTGCATGCCAATCAACATGGCAGCAGACAAGCACAGGAGGGAGGTGAGCCCGAGGAAGGGGGAGAGCGGCCAGATGAGGAAGAGAGCGAGAGGTAGAGCAAGAGAGAGAGGGGGGGGGGAGGCAGGCGGCTCTCTCAGGCAGCGCTGGTGCCATTTTCAGGCAGCGCAGGGTGAAGGATTGAGCCCTGCCGCTGTCGGCTCGGCTCGCCTCAGCTGCC